>NC_074698.1:24248008-24548008 GCF_029448725.1 Salvelinus fontinalis
AGCGAGAGAGAGAGAGAGAGAGGGGTGAGAGAGAGAGAGAGAGACAGAAAGAGAGAGAGGGGTGAGAGAGAGAGACGCGGGTGAGAGAGAGAGAAAGAGAGAGAGAGAGAGAGAGAGAGAGAGAGAGAGAGGTGAGAGAGAGAGATGGGGGTGAGAGAGAGAGAGAGTGTGTGTGAAGGATGATGTTCCGAACCCCATTGTCTCTCACTGATCGTCATTTACTCAGATTGCTCTCTTTTCTAACAGAGCCTCCTCTGCCTTTAAAAACACATTTATAAAAATAATTCCCCCCCATTCTGACAGCTGCCTGGAAGGCATTACAGGAGGCAGGAGGAGACACATCCCAGACCAACACCAGGAGCGAGATTAGAGCATTAACCAGACAAATTAGCCTCTGTGCTTCACTATGGCAACATTAACTCTCTCCCCCCTTTGTAAACACAAAGTCCTCGTGTTCTTAATCTTTCTCCTCACCCACCTTTCAGGCCACCCGGGTTCCACCATGCACAGATCCATCTCTCTCTCTCTCCCTTTCATTCTGTCAGCTACATGGCCAGTGATTAGGCCAACATGGTGCAGTCAAGGCCGTTTGAAGTGATGGAAAAACAAACAGGTTTCAAAATGGCCGACAATGTTTGGGGGTTTGAAAATAAACGGCTGGAGGAGACATTACTTGCCGTGTCAGAACACTGATTCGATGTGTTTACTTGCTGTTCTGACAGACTTTCATGCTTCGTCATGAAACTCTCAACGCTCACAGCCATTTCTCATTCTAGGTTTAAACATGAAATAGTGAAAGTCTTGTGAGTAATACCAGTTCACATTACACCTTGCCTATGGATATCAAAGAGCAGGACTAATGTACGGTATTGTAGCACCACAATGGAAAGAACGGCTGGCGCCAGAGGATCAGGAGGTTTCTCTCTTCCCAGGTAGAGACAGGATCAGGCTGTGTGGTACTGCATTACAAAGCAGAGCACCACCAATATCCATCATTGGACAGGACAGAGGCTGGTAGAGCTGAGGTTCTAGCCCTCCATGACCACAGGTCCAGGGGTGAGTTCAAAGACCAGGTGGAGAGACTCCGACCCCCTCCTCTCCCTCTCTGAAGGAGTATTAATCACAGTGATGAATCTGCTCAACTATAATAGGGTTAAACAAAAGGAGCTGCTCGCTCCACTCTGAAAATAAACCTCCACCACCCTAACGTTCTCTCACCTACTCAGTCAGTCACTCAGCTCATCAGTCAGTGGCTGCTTGGCCAACTAGCTGACTGGGTTAATGGTGTCACCAGCTCCTCTTGTTGGTTATTGTAAGCAGCGGCAGCGTGAGTCTGACCTGTCTGTCAGTGTGGGCCTCAGAGCCAGGGTTCCTTCATACCACTATGCTGTCAACCCATAAGAGATGAGTCCGAATGGGTGACTCTGGAAGGGGGGGGGGGGGGGGGGGGGGGGGCACAGAGTGGGTGTGAGGGAGTCTTCTCTGGAAGGTGTTGACAGAAGGGACATCTGATCATATACAATCAGAGCTGAATGATCATTTAACAAATGGGCTGAGGTCTGAACTAAGGCCCTTGGACCTTCCAATGGCTCAACTACACTATTCAACAGTTTTTATACATCACTCTTTGTGGCGATGTGCAGGGTTGGGTAGGTTATTTTCTAAATGTAATCCGTTGCAGTTACTAGTTACCTGTACAACATTGTAATCTGTAAAGTAATTTTGGATTACCCAAACTCAGTAACATAATCTGATTACTTTCTGTTATTTGTACTGGTCTGTGTTCAGTTGGAAATAAGGTTAACACTGTTATGGCTGGGTTGGTTTACTTTCCCCTTAAGAGGCATTAGAAGAAGACAAAAAGGATCCTTAAAAAACATTTGGTCTGTTGTTATAGTAGTCTCTGATTTGTGGTTAGACTCGCTCAGATGGAACAAACTTTTCTTCCTCCTCGCAAACATCCTTTCTGATTTTAAAAGTAATAATCTAGTTTTCAAAAGTACATGTAATCTGATTACAATATTTTTGCTGGTAACGTAACTGATTACATGTACAACCCTGCCGATGTGTCACATGAAGTGGGACATTTCCCTCCCTTTCTCCCCACACAAACGTAGGCCTCTTGATTGTTTGGTACAAACATCGCTTGCTAAATTATCTACGCTATCGCTAGTCACAGTAAACATTTTGCTTTAAATATAGAGTGAACAGAAAACGCCAGCATTTGATTATCATTCTTCACAAAATGTTAAGCATTGTTGTTTGGTATCACTAGCCTGTACTAGGTCCAGGCTTTCTAGATGAGCGCGAGCTGATCTAGTTCCCAGCATTACACCACGATAGCTTCGCCCTCATGTGGATGCTACAGTAGCAAGCATACTAGGTAGTGCTAGGTATCAACAACCAATCCAGTAGGGTCTGGAAGCTGTAGTGAGCTTCAATTGGTCAATAGCGCTGCAATGTCGCAGATTGTTTGCATAATATTCAGCTTTCCCAACTTTGGTCCCGCCCTGTTCACACTTTCTCGCCCATGCTCGCATCGCCCAACATTTCCCCTGCCACTTTGCTTCCCTCCCTTGAAAACGAACGGCTTCCGATGTTTCATCGCCCCATATCGTGTTCAGTTAAGAGGTACCGTTAACCACGTCTCTCCCCCGCGGGATGGTTGAGCTAACATAGGCTAATGCGATTAGCATGAGATTGTAAGTAACAAGAACATTTCCCAGGACATAGACATATCTGATATTGGCAGAAAGCTTAAATTCTTGTTAATCTAACTCCACTGTACAATTTACAGTAGCTATTACAGTGAAAGAATACAATGCTATTGTTTGAGGAGAGTGCACAGTTTTGAAATTAAAAAGTTATTAATAAACCAATTAGGCACATTTGGGCAGTCTTGATACAACCGTTTCAACAGAAATGCAATGGTTCATTGGATCAGTCTAAAACATTGCACGTACGCTGCTGCCATCTAGTGGCCAAAATCTAAATTCCGCCTGGGCTGGAATAATACATTTTGGCCTTTCTCTTGCATTTCAAAGATGATGGTACAAAAAGACACAAAAAAATCTTGGTATTTTTCTTTGTATTATCTTTTACCAGATCTAATGTGTTAAATTTTCCTACATTAATTTAACATTTCCACAAACTTCAAAGTGTTTCCCTTCAAATGGTATGCATATCCTTGCTTCAGGTCCTGAGCTACAGGCAGTTAGATTTGGGTATGTAATTTTAGGCAAAAATTGAGGTGGATCCTTAAGAGGTTCATAGTTCTTAGAAACTTAATGTTTATGAAAAGTATGCCTTTTTTCATGAAGGAGTTAGTTATTGACCATTGTAATGTTAAGTGTCCAATAGTATTGCCGTTAAAGTATATTATAACTGTTCAGAAAAAATATAGTCTACCTGTTTAAAGGTGAATGGTTTATGCCAAGTTCGGGCAGATCCTTTAAGGATCCCCACTCTCTCCGTTTAGTGAAGAGCTGCTCTTGAAGTAACATGTTGCTAGAAGCTTTGCTATTACTCAGCTGTGGGAGTTTGCTATTGAAACGGTCAATTCTAGGGTGTATATAGCTTGGTTAAGTAAGTTTATTGTTTTTTCAAGTTAATTATTTGTGTCAACTATTTTCATAATTTTTACCATCTGTACATTTTTGTAAATACAACTCTCAATTCTGGATTCAGTCTTCTTCATCACTGCCTGCACTGTAAATAAAAACAATCTATTTTTGCACCTGAACCACTGACTGTCTCAACAGTTGTTGTTCCACAACCAACTAAATAGGCTGCCGGGTCCTATTTCTTAACACCCTCCATCTCGTCCTCTTGTTTGTCATGTATTTTGTTTCTGTTGTAGGACAAAAGAAATTGAATAATCTCCACCATCATCATTCCACATAGCCAGATTAGACAGAGCGCTACCACAACCTACTCTAACTCCCATCAATCTAACTGTCCTCCTCTCTCCCTCCCTACCTGGTACCAGTCAGTCACCATGCTGTCCTGGTATAATCAGCAGCACCACAGGCCTGTATGAACACACAGCAGCTCAGAGAGACCATAAGTACCAGAGAGAGGGACTCCGTCAGTCTGCTCTGTTCCTCCTCAAAGTCACTTTTCTCCCAATAAACAGACATTTTCATAAACACAGAGAAAGTGACTGTATATAAATGGAAACTATTCCTGGAATGACTGAGTGTATGTATGGTGTGTGTGAGTATATTATTTCATATCCTGTTTTTTTGGTGGTGCGGTGCAGTAATCCACCTATAATCTGCACATAATCTGCAGGTAATCTACATGTAATCCAGCTCTGGGAGGCATCTTCAGGCCATCTCTGACAGGATAACCGGGACCTTCATGTGGTCGACCATCATGGTCTGGTTTATCCTTCAAACCAGTTTAATGCCTCTCACAGTGAATGACTACATAAACCATTATTTTCTTGCTGTGTGATTGCTGCACTGCATACTGCTATTACAATGTAATTATTAGTGCGGTTTGTGAAGCACGAGACCCCACTTTAAATCTTCGTCATACTTTATATTATTATTATTTAAGCTAGAAACGCCATTCAAACTTTAAACGTGCAGAACGGTCAGGACCAATGTTCTTGCATAACTTTTTATAGCTTTTATACTTTTTAAACTACTAAGCTTTTTGTTCCTTATTTATTTTCATAGTTTTAAACTACTAAGCTTTTTGTTCCTTATTTATTTTCATAGTTTTAAACTACTAAGCTTTTTGTTCCTTATTTATTTTCATAGTTTTTTGTGTTGGACACTAAAGCCAGACCATTGCTCCAATGAGAAATAACTCGTTCTCATAAGGAACTGTGCTCTGGGCTTTTTGTCAGTCTGTTAATGCATTATTTTCAAATACTTCAGATGTACAGTCGTGGCCAAAAGTTTTGAGAATGACCCAAATATAAATTTTCACAAAGTCTGCTGCCTCAGTTTGTATGATGGCAATTTGCATATACTCCAGAATGGTATGAAGAGTGATCAGATGAATTGCAATTAATTGCAAAGTACCTCTATGCCATGCAAATAAACTGAATCCCCCCCCAAAAAAATCCACTGCATTTCAGCCCTGCCACAAAAGGACCAGTTGACATCATGTCAGTGATTCTCTCGTTAACACAGGTGTGAGTGTTGATGGGGACAAGGCTGGAGATCACTCTGTCATGCTGATTGAGTTCGAATAACAGACTGGAAGCTTCAAAAGAAGGGTGGTACTTGGAATCATTGTTCTTCCTCTGTCAACCATGCTTACCTGCAAGGAAGCACGTGCCATTATCATTGCTTTGCAAAAAAAGGGCTTCACAGGCAAGGATATTGCTGCCAGTAAGATTGCACCTAAATCAACCATTTATCAGATCATCAAGAACTTCAAGGAGGGCGGTTCAATTGTTGTGAAGAAGGCTTTAGGGCGCCCAAGAAAGTCCAGCAAGCGCCAGGAACGTCTCCTAAAGTTGGTTCAGCTGCGGGATCGGGGCACCACCAGTACAGAGCTTGCTCAGGAATGGCAGCAGGCAGGTGTGAGTGCATCTGCACACACAGTGAGGCGAAGACTTTTGGAGGATGGCCTGGTGTCAAGAAGGGCAGCAAAGAAGCCACTTCTCTCCAGGAAAAACATCAGGGACAGACTGATATTCTGCAAAAGGTACAGGGATTGGACTGCTGTTCGGAGAAGACACGGTGAGCGCTACCATCAGTCCTGTGTCATGCCAACAGTAAAGTATCCTGAGACCATTCATGTGTGGGGTTGCTTCTCAGCCAAGGGAGTGGGCTCACTCACAATTTTGCCTAAGAACACAGCCATGAATAAAGAATGGTACCAACACATCCCAACCATCCAGGAACAGTTTGGTGACGAACAATGCCTTTTCCAGCATGATAGAGCACCTTGCCATAAGGCAAAAGTGATAACTAAGTGGCTCTGGGAACATTTTGGGTCCATGCCCAGGAAACTCCCCAGACCTTAATCCAATTGAGAACTTGTGGTCAAACCTCAAGAGGCGGGTGGACAAACAAAACCCCACAAATTCTGACAAACTCCAAGCATTGATTATGCAAGAATGTGCTGCCATTAGTCAGGATGTGGCCCAGAAGTTAATTGACAGCATGCCAGGGCGGATTGCAGAGATCTTGAAAAAGAAGGGTCAACACTGCAAATATTGACTCTTTGCATGAACTTCATGTAATTGTCAATAAAAGCCTTTGACACTTATGAAATGCTTGTAATTATACTTCAGTATTCCATAGTAACATCTGACAAAAATATCTAAAGACACTGAAGCAGCAAACTTTGTGGAAATTAATATTTGTGTCATTCTCAAAACTTTTGGCCACGACTGTAGGATCTTCATTTGATCACCCTGTTGCAGGAGAACTGTAAAATGTGTAGGGTATTTTAGGTTTAAAAAGGTTTCTGAAGTTTGTAATTTCCACATTGAAATTTCTGACTTGATTTTCCCTAATGGAAAGTGTATCAACCCCTACAAAAATGTCCATTAATTATAATCCACATAATAATTCACATTTCCTGTTGCTGCAGGATTATTTTCCTTGCTGTAGCAAACTTGCTCAAATGAAGATCCTACATCTGTAGTGCAGGCAATGTTGAAAGGGTTCAGTGCCAGCACTAGTCACGCCCCCCCCCCCCCCCCCCCCTTCCTCCTCAGTATGTGTATTCATTGAAAGTGTTCAGTGCCAGCACTAGTCACGGCCCCCCCCCCTCTCCTCCTCAGTATGTGTATTCATTGAAACGGTTCAGTGCCAGCACTAGTCACGGCCCCCCTCTCCTCCTCAGTATGTGTATTCATTGCTGTATTGGATTAGCTGTGTTTATAAAGGTCTGGTCTGAGTACTGTTCAAGAGCAAAGGTTTGAGGTTTAAAATAACTGGTGGATGGATACACATGGACAACATTAGCACAATCAGAGAGGCAGAGAGGGGGGATACAGAGAGAGGGAGTAGGAACGGGGATGGTAGGAGTGTAGAAAAGGATAGCTGGACAGATGATTAAGAGTGATACTGTCCTACATTTGTGCTGGCCCATGAGTCATTGGTGCCCTTCCTGTCCTTTGGTCTGGGGCCAGGTCTAAAACCAAGGCTGTCTCTGAGGGTCATAGCTGACAGACAGATGGACAGATCGGTCATCACTCCCATCAGCACCACCACAGGAGCACTGCATGCTGGGACAAGATCAGTTAGAGGAGGAGGATCACATCTATTTACAGGAGCAACATTAAGGATACAATATACCCTTCAGAGACTTTCACTATCTCTCATACCTTCCCTCTCCCTCTCTCTACCTTCCCATCTGATTCTCCCTCTCTCTACCTTCCCATCTGTTTCTCTCTCTCTCTCTACCTTCCCATCTGATTCTCCCTCTCCCTCTCTCTACCTTCCCATCTGATTCTCCCTCTCTCTACCTTCCCATCTGATTCTCTCTCTCCCTCTCCCTACCTTCCCATCTGTTTCTCTCTCTCTCTCTACCTTCCCATCTGCTTCTCCCTCTCCCTCTCCCTACCTTCCCATCTGATTCTCTCTCTCCTTCTCTCTACCTTCCCATCTGATTCTCTCTCTCCCTCTCTCTACCTTCCCATCTGCTTCTCCCTCTCCCTCTCTCTACCTTCCCATCTGATTCTCTCTCTCCCTCTCCCTACCTTCCCATCTGTTTCTCTCTCTCCCTCTCTCTACCTTCCCATCTGATTCTCCCTCTCTCTACCTTCCCATCTGTTTCTCTCTCTCCCTCTCTCTACCTTCCCATCTGATTCTCCCTCTCTCTACCTTCCCATCTGATTCTCCCTCTCCCTCTCCCTACCTTCCCATCTGTTTCTCTCTCTCTCTCTCTACCTTCCCATCTGATTCTCCCTCTCCCTCTCTCTACCTTCCCATCTGCTCCTCCCTCTGCCTCTCTCTACCTTCCCATCTGATTCTCTCTCTCCCTCTCTCTACCTTCCCATCTGCTTCTCTCTCTCCCTCTCCCTACCTTCCCATCTGTTTCTCTCTCTCTCTCTCTACCTTCTCATCTGATTCTCCCTCTCCCTCTCTCTACCTTCCCATCTGATTCTCCCTCTCCCTCTCAATTCAATTCAATTCAAGGGGCTTTATTGGCATGGGAAACATGTGTTAACATTGCCAAAGCAAGTGAGGTAGACAATACACAAAAGTGAAACAAACAATACAAATTAACAGTAAACATTACACATACAGAAGTTTCAAAACAATAAAGACATTTCAAATGTCATATTATATATATACAGTGTTGTAACAATGTACAAATGGTTAAAGCACACAAGTTAAAATAAGTAAGCATAAATATGGGTTGTATTTACAATGGTGTTTGTTCTTCACTGGTTGCCCTTTTCTTGTGGCAACAGGTCACAAATCTTGCTGCTGTGATGGCACACTGTGGAATTTCACCCAGTAGATATGGGAGTTTATCAAAATTGGATTTGTTTTCGAATTCTTTGTGGATCTGTGTGATCTGAGGGAAATATGTGTCTCTAATATGGTCATACATTGGGCAGGAGGTTAGGAAGTGCAGCTCGGTTTCCACCTCATTTTGTGGGCAGTGTGCACATAGCTTGTCTTCTCTTGAGAGCCATGTCTGCCTACGGCGGCCTTTCTCAATAGCAAGGCTATGCTCACTGAGTCTGTACATAGTCAAAGCTTTCCTTAAGTTTGGGTCAGTCACAGTGGTCAGGTATTCTGCCACTGTGTACTCTCTGTTTAGGGCCAAATAGCATTCTAGTTTGCTCTGTTTTTTTGTTAATTCTTTCCAATGTGTCAAGTAATTATCTTTTTGTTTTCTCATGATTTGGTTGGGTCTAATTGTGTTGCTGTCCTGGGTCTCTGTGGGGTCTGTTTGTGAACAGAGCCCCAGCACCAGCTTGCTTAAGTGACTCGTCTCTAGGTGTCACGATCATCAACGGGACTGAGAGAGGACCAAGGCGCAGCGCGTGGAAAATACATCTTCTCTTTATTAAAGAAGGAAAAACAAAACAAAACAACAAACAGACGACCGTGAAGCTATACAAACATAAGTGCTGACACAAAACACTTCGACATAGACAATTCCCCACAAACAGCTAAAGCCTATGGTTGCCTTAAATATGGCTCCCAATCAGAGACAACAATAACCAACTGTCTCTAATTGAGACCCAATCCAGGCAACCATAGACTTTCCTAGATACCTACACTCAACCATAGACACAGCTAGACTACTATACTAAACATAAACCCAACTACTCTAATAAACCCCCTAAACCTTACAACCACCCTAGACACTACAAAAACACATACATTCCCCATGTCACACCCTGACCTAACTAAAATAATTAAGAAAACAAAGAATACTAAGGCCAGGGCGTGACATAACCCCCCCCCTAAAGGTGCGAACTCCGGGCGCACCAGCACATAGTCTAGGGGAGGGTCTGGGTGGGCTTCCGTCCACGGCGGCGGCTCCGGCACTGGTCGTGGTCCCCACCCCACCATAGTCACTACCCGCTTACGTAGCCTCCTCCAAATGGCCACCCTCCACATTAACCCCACTGGATTAAGGGGCAGCACCGGACTAAGGGGCAGCACCGGACTAAGGGGCAGCAACAGGATAAGGGACAGCACCAGGATAAGGGACAGCACCAGGATAAGGGGCAGCACCAGGATAAGGGGCAGCTCCGGACTGAGGGACGGATCCTGGCTGGATGACTGTTCTGGCGGATCTTGGCTGGACGGCTCTGGCGGATCCTGGCTGGACGGCTCATGGCTGGCTGACGGATCTGGCTGCTCATGGCTGGCTGACGGCTCTGGACGCTCATGGCTGGCTGACGGCTCTGGACGCTCATGGCTGGCTGACGGCTCTGGCAGATCCTGTCTGGTTGGCGGCTCTGGCAGATCCTGTCTGGTTGGCGGCTCTGGCAGATCCTGTCTGGTTGGCGGCTCTGGCAGATCCTGTCTGGTTGGCGGCTCTGGCAGATCCTGTCTGGTTGGCGGCTCTGGCAGATCCTGACTGACGAATGGCTCTAGCGGCTCCTGACTGACTAACGGCTCTGACGGCTCGGGACAGACGGGCGGCTCTAATGGCTCGGGACAGACGGATGGCTCAGACGGCACTGGGCAGACGGATGGCTCAGACGGCACTGGGCAGACGGTTGGCTCAGACGGCACTGGGCAGACGGATGGCTCAGACGGCACTGGGCAGACGGATGGCTCAGACGGCACTGGGCAGACGGATGGCTCAGACGGCACTGGGCAGACGGATGGCTCTGGCCGGAATAGGCGCACTGTAGGCCTGGTGCGTGGTGCCGGAACTGGAGGCACCGGGCTAAGGACACGCATCTTCAGGCTAGTGCGGGGAGAAGGAACAGGGCATACTGGACCCTGGGGACGCACATTAGGCCTAGTGCGTGGTGCCGGAACTGGTGGTACCGGGCTGGGGACACGCATCTCAGGGCTAGTGCGGGGAGAAGGAACAGGGCATACTGGACCCTGGGGACGCACATTAGGCCTAGTGCGTGGTGCCGGAACTGGTGGTACCGGGCTGGGGACACGCATCTCAGGGCTAGTGCGGGGAGCAGCAACAGGACGCACAGGACTCTGGGGACACACAGGAGGCTTGGTGCGTGGTGTAGGCACTGGTGGTAATGGGCTGGAGACACGCACCACAGGGTTAGTGCGTGGAGGAGGAACAGGGCTCTGTTGACACACAGGAAGCTTGGTGCGTAGTACCGGACTGGAGACACGCACCATAGGGCTAGTACGTGGAGGAGGAACATGGCACACTGGACTCTCGAGGCGCACTATAGGCCTGGTGCGTGGTACCGGTACTGGTGGTACCGGGCTGAGGGCACGCACCTCAGGAAGAGTGCGGGGAGAAGGAACAGTGCGTACAGGGCTCAGGAGATGCACAGGAGGCTTCCCAACCTTACCTGGTTGTATGCTCCCCCATATCAACATCTCTCTCTCTTCGCTCTCCTCCAATAACACCAACAACTCCTCAAATGTCTCATAATCTCCCATCCTTTCACTTTCCTCCAATCTGTCCAATAACTCCTCCACATTCTCCGACTCATACCTTAATTTAGCCAACTGCTCCTGATGGTAAGCACGGGGAACTGGCTCAATTCTCCCACTTGACCCAGCCACACTCCCCGTGTGCCCTCCCCCAATACATTTTTGGGGGAGCCTCTCAGGCTTCCAGCCACTCTGCCTTGATTTACGCTGCTTGGTCCGATGTTGGTGGGGAATTCTGTCACGATCGTCAACGGGACTGAGAGAGGACCAAGGCACAGCGCGTGGAAAATACATCTTCTCTTTATTAAAGAAGGAAAAACGAAACAAAACAACAAACAGACGACCGTGAAGCTATACAAACATAAGTGCTGACACAAAACACTTCGACATAGACAATTCCCCACAAACAGCTAAAGCCTATGGTTGCCTTAAATATGGCTCCCAATCAGAGACAACAATAACCAGCTGTCTCTAATTGAGACCCAATTCAGGCAACCATAGACTTTCCTAGATACCTACACTCAACCATAGACACAGCTAGACTACTATACTAAACATAAACCCAACTACTCTAATAATCCCCCTAAACCTTACAACCACCCTAGACACTACAAAAACACATACATTCCCCATGTCACACCCTGACTGTAACGGGCTTCCTCCTTCTCCTCATCCGTAGAGGAGTAGCAGGGATTTGACCAAAATGCAGCGGGTTGTGAATACATAATGATTTAATAAACAAAAACAGAAGAACACGACGAACACTTGAATAATTACAAAACAAATAAACGAATGTAGACAGACCTGGACACGAACTTACATACAACGTGAAGAACGCATGAACCAGGAAAACAGACTACATAAAACTAACTAACTAACTAACAAAAACCGGAACAGTCCCGTGCGGCGTAACATACAGACACTGACACAGGAGACAATCACCCACAAACAAACAGTGAGAACAACCTACCTTAATATGACTCTCAATTAGAAGAAAACGCAAAACACCTGCCTCTAATTAAGAGCCATACCAGGCAACCCAAAACCAACATAGAAACAGAAAACATAGACTGCCCACCCAAAACTCACACCCTGACCAATAAACACAACCAAACAACAGAAAACAGGTCAGGAACGTGACACTGACCTAACTAAAATAATTAAGAAAACAAAGAACACTAAGGCCAGGGCGTGACACTAGGTTCATCTCTCTGTAGGTGTTGGATTTGTTATGGAAGTTTGGGAATCACTTGCTTTTAGGTGGTTGTAGAATTTAACGGCTCTTTTCTGGATTTTGATAATTAGTGGGTATCGGCCTAATTCTGCTCTGCATGCATTATTTGGTGTTCTACGTTGTACACGGAGGATATTTTTGCAGAATTCTGCATGCAGAGTCTCAATTTGGTGTTTGCCCCATTTTGTGAAATCTTGGTTGGTGAGCGGACCCCAGACCTCACAACCATAAAGGGCAATGGGCTCTATGACTGATTCAAGTATTTTTAGCCAGATCCTAATTGGTATGTTGAAATTTATGTTCCTTTGATGGCATAGAATGCCCTTCTTGCCTTGTCTCTCAGATCGTTCACAGCTTTGTGGAAGTTACCTGTGGTGCAGATGTTTAGGCCGAGGTATGTATAGTTTTTTTTGTGTGCTCTAGGGCAACGGTGTCTAGATGGAATTTGTGGTCCTGGCGACTTGACCTTTTTTGGAAAACCATTATTTTGGTCTTACTGAGATTTACTGTCAGGGCCCAGGTCTGACAGAATCTGTGCAGAAGATCTAGGTGCTGCTGTAGGCCCTCCTTGGTTGGTGACAGAAGCACCAGATTATCAGCAAACAGTAGACATTTGACTTCGGATTCTAGTAGGGTGAGACCGGGTGCTGCAGACTGTTCTAGTGCCCGCGCCAATTCGTTGATATATATGTTGAAGAGGGTGGGGCTTAAGCTGCATCCCTGTCTCACCCCACGACCCTGTGTGAAGAAATGTGTGTGTTTTTTGCCAATTTTAACCGCACACTTGTTGTTTGTGTACATGTATTTTATAATGTCGTATGTTTTACCCCCAACACCACTTTCCATCAATTTGTATAGCAGACCCTCATGCCAAATTGAGTCGAAGGCTTTTTTGAAATCAACAAAGCATGAGAAGACTTTGCCTTTGTTTTGGTTTGTTTGGTTGTCAATTAGGGTGTGTAGGGTGAATACATGGTCTGTTGTACGGTAATTTGGTAAAAGCCAATTTGACATTTGCTCAGTACATTGTGTTCATTGAGGAAATGTACGAGTCTGCTGTCAATGATAATGCAGAGTATTTTAACAAGGTTACTGTTGACGCATATCCCACGGTAGTTATTGGGGTCAAATTTGTCTCCACTTTTGTGGATTGGGGTGATCAGTCCTTGGTTCCAAATATTGGGGAAGATGCCAGAGCTAAGGACGATGTTAAAGAGTTTTAGTATAGCCAATTGGAATTTGTTGTCTGTATATTTGATCATTTCATTAAGGATACCATCAACACCACAGGCCTTTCTGGGTTGGAGGATTTTTATTTTGTCCTGTAACTCATTCAAGGTAATTGGAGAATCCAGTGGGTTCTGGTAGTCTTTAATAGTTGATTCTAGGATTTGTATTTGATCATGTATATGTTTTTGCTCTTTATTCTTTGTAATAGAGCTAAAAAGATTGGAGAAGTGGTTTACCCATACATCTCCATTTTGGATAGATAATTCTTCGTGTTGTTGTTTGTTTAGTGTTTTCCAACATTCCCAGAATTGGTTAGAGTCTATGGATTCTTCAATTACATTGAGCTGATTTCTGACATGCTGTTCCTTCTTTTTCCGTAGTGTATTTCTGTATTGATTTAGTGATTCACCATAGTGAAGGCGTAGACTCAGGTTTTCCGGGTCTCTATGTTTTTGGTTGGACAGGTTTCTCAATTTATTTCTTAGATTTTTGCATTCTTCATCAAACCATTTGTCATTGTTGTTCATTTTCTTCGGTTTTCTATTTGAGATTTTTAGATTTGATAGGGAAGCTGAGAGGTCAAATAAACTGTTAAGATTTTCTACTGCCAAGTTTACACCTTCACTATTGCAGTGGAACGTTTTACCCAGGAAGTTGTCTAAAAGGGATTGGATTTGCTGTTGCCTAATTGTTTTTTGGTAGGTTTCCAAACTGCATTCCTTCCATCTATAGCATTTCTTAATGTTACTCAGTTCCTTTGGCTTTGATGCCTCATGATTGAGTATTGCTCTGTTCAAGTAGACTGTAATTTTGCTGTGATCTGATAGGGGTGTCAGTGGGCTGACTGTGAACGCTCTGAGAGACTCTGGGTTGAGGTCAGTGATAAAGTAGTCTACAGTGCTACTGCCAAGAGATGAGCTATAGGTGTACCTACCATAGGAGTCCCCTCGAAGCCTACCATTGACTATGTACATACCCAGCGTGCGACAGAGCTGCAGGAGTTGAGACCCGTTTTTGTTGGTTATGTTGTCATAGTTGTGCCTAGGGGGGCATATGGGGGAGGGAATGCTGTCACCTGCAGGCAGGTGTTTGTCCCCCTGTGTGCTGAGGGTGTCAAGTTCGTGTCCAGTTCTGGCATTTAGGTCATTTAGGTCGTCACAGACTAATACATGTCCTCTCTCTACCTTCCCATCTGATTCTCTCTCTCCCTCTCTCTACCTTCCCATCTGCTTCTCCCTCTCCCTCTCTCTACCTTCCCATCTGCTTCTCCCTCTCCCTCTCTCTACCTTCCCATCTGATTCTCTCTCTCCCTCTCTCTACCTTCCCATCTGCTTCTCCCTCTCCCTCTCTCTACCTTCCCATCTGATTCTCTCTCTCCCTCTCTACCTTCCCATCTGATTCTCTCTCTCCCTCTCTCTACCTTCCCATCTGATTCTCTCTCTCCCTCTCTCTCTACCTTCCCATCTGATTCTCCCTCTCCCTACCTTCCCATCTGATTCTGCCTCTCTCTACCTTCCCATCTGATTCTCCCTCTCCCTCTCCCTACCTTCCTACCTGCTTCTCTCTCTTGCTCTACCTTCCTATCTGCTTCTCTCTCTTGCTCTACCTTCTTATCTGCTTCTCTCTCTTGCTCTCCCTTCCCATCTGATTCTGTTTCTCTCTGTGTCTGTCTCTCTCTCTCCCCTCTCTTTCTCTCACCCTCTCTCTCACTTCCACATCCTCTCCCTAAGCTTGTTCTGTTTGGTTGCCTTGCCTCCAGGGCAAATAAATACACTTCAGTGATATCGGTTTTCCGTGCTGCTCTGACCCCCAGACGACAGAAACATGTCAAACCACACAAATAAATAGCTCCCCTGGAACCCAAATAGTCTAATTGCTCAGATCCTGCACGAGGACCAGCTCAGATCCTGCATGAGGACCAGCTCAGATCCTGCATGAGGACCAGCTCAGATCCTGCATGAGGACCAGCTCAGATCCTGCACGAGGACCAGCTCAGATCCTGCATGAGGACCAGCTCAGATCCTGCACGAGGACCAGCTCAGATCCTGCACGAGGACCAGCTCAGATCCTGCACGAGGACCAGCTCAGATCCTGCACGAGGACCAGCTCCGATCCTGCATGAGGAACAGCCATGGAGTCTCGCAGCATAGTGGGGTCACCACACCCCGTGCCGGAGGAAAGGAGAGCCTGGATTGAACATCTCTCCCTGTAGCCCAATCCTCTCCTGTTTCTGGATCCAGGCAGGGAGTCTACTGCCTCATCCATCCCGTGGAGTATGCATCAAAACCTCAATATGTCAAATAGAGTTGAGTCAGTTTCATCGACCTGGGGCTGATACTACGGAGCAGAGGAGATATAGAGAAACCTATAGTCTCTGACCCTAAGCTCACACCAAACCCAGACCTAAAACTCTCACCAGCCGCCCAGTCAGTCTTTACCTTCGGGTTCCCATGCTGAACAGAGGGAAATGTTTTGCTATGGTAATATTGGATAGTGGAGGTCCACTGGAGAGACGATTGGATACTGTATACACCAACTCAATCATGTTTAGCCATATGACCTCAAGTGTGACCCTAGAGAGAGAGAGAGAGAGAAAGGCAAGAGGGAGAGAGAGAGAGAAAGAGAGAGAGAAAGAGAGAGAGATAGAGAGAGAGAGAGAGTGTGTGAGAGAGAGAAAGAAGATGCTTTCCTTTCAACCTGAGGAAATTAAAATTGTTTTCAAATGTTTTCCCAGCCTGTGAGAGTTAGAGTTCACAACCCACTAATCACAACCACAAGGCCAAGTCTAACCTGACACACTCATTTCACACACTAACGCAGAGACACTCACTGTCTCAAACTACAATGGAACAGATCACATTATTCTAAAACCATTCTGATCCAGTTCACAAGGCAAAAGAGATCAAATGAAATTCCCGTCCAGGGCCAATATGATCATTCATCCATGTACCTGTGTGTATATGCACTACAATCTTGCAGTCCAGTAGTCATAGCTACCAACCTCATACAAGCATACTGGACATTATTCAGAAATCTATTTCCACACTATCTAACATAGCGTCTTCTCTCTTCTGGTCCTGATGAATATTTATGTTGACCATGTTTGCATTAGACAATGGTGCCGTTATCATTGGCTGGAAGCAGCTTCAAAGGCTGAGGAACCATGTCTATGCTCATCACACAATATTTACAGTGGTTTGCAAGCAAAATAAATGTTTTCTGGACATGCAAACACGAAGAGTTTGTTTGGGGGCCCTGTGGCTATGGACCTGGGCCTACAATCAACATACTGGTAATTACGTCATGGGATTGATACTGTATATTACGGAATGAAGCAGCTGCAGTGTTCTCATGGTGCAGAGTCTTAAACTCCCTCTAGTGGTGGACATTATTAGAGACATCACTATGACCCCACACCAATATCTGGGTAAAAACAGATCGAGCCACGTAGACCAAGTCTGAAGCCATCCTCTAGCTCTCCTCAACCCCTCCCTTCCTGTCCATAGATGAGTCTGTGTTGTTAATCTGAAATTGTCCTGCTCTGATCACTCATGTGCCCCCCCCCCCCCCCCCCCCCCCCCCCACCCTGCCTCCTCTCCCAGAGGCACACCCTGCTCTAAAAGCTTTTTTAATTATGGCGCCCATTAGAGCTGGGTTGGCTTTCTGCTCCGCTCGGTCCTGCACACAAACTGTCCTGCTTTGACTTAATGACAAAAAACCTGCAGTGACATTGACCTGCTCCATGTGTCTCTCATCTCACTTATGAACGGAGGAGGGATATGAGCTGGACGCTCATCAGTGGAAAAATAGAGTGAGGCGGGAGAGAGGTAAAGAGACGGAGTGGGGGGAGAGAGGTAAAGAGACAGAGTGGGGGGAGAGAGGTAAAGAGACAGAGTGGGGGGAGAGGTAAAGAGAGAGTGAGGGAGAGGAAGGTAAAGAGAGAGTGAGGGGGAGAGAGGTAAAGAGACAGAGTGGGGGGAGAGGTAAAGAGAGAGTGAGGGGGAGAGATAAAGAGAGAGTGAGTGGGAGAGAGGTAAAGAGACAGAGTGAGGGGGAGAAAGGTAAAGAGACAGAGTGAGGGAGAGAGAGGTAAAGAGAGAGTGAGGGAGAGAGAGGTAAAGACACAGAGTGGGGGGGAGAGAGGTAAAGAGAGAGTGAGGGGGAGAGAGGTAAAGAGAGAGTGAGGGGGGAGAGAGGTAAAGAGAGAGTGAGGGGGAGAGAGAGGTAAAGAGAGAGTGAGGGGGTGAGAGGTAAAGAGACCGAGTGAGAGGGGGAGAGGTAAAGAGAAATAGTGAGGGGGAGAGGTAAAGAGACAGAGTGGGGGGAGAGAGGTAAAGAGACAGAGTGAGGGGGAGAGAGGTAAAGAGACCGAGTGAGGGGGAGAGAGGTAAAGAGACAGAGTGGGGGGAGAGAGGTAAAGAGACCGAGTGAGGGGGAGAGAGGTAAAGAGACCGAGTGAGGGGGAGAGAGGTAAAGAGACCGAGTGAGGGGGAGAGAGGTAAAGAGACCGAGTGAGGGGGAGAGGTAAAGAGAGAGTGAGGGGGAGAGATAAAGAGAGAGTGAGTGGGAGAGAGGTAAAGAGACAGAGTGAGGGGGAGAAAGGTAAAGAGACAGAGTGAGGGAGAGAGAGGTAAAGAGAGAGTGAGGGAGAGAGAGGTAAAGACACAGAGTGGGGGGGAGAGAGGTAAAGAGAGAGTGAGGGGGAGAGAGGTAAAGAGACCGAGTGAGGAGGAGAGAGGTAAAGAGACCGAGTGAGGGGGAGAGAGGTAAAGAGACGGAGTGGGGGGAGAGAGGTAAAGAGACAGAGTGAGGGGGTGAGAGGTAAAGAGACAGAGTGAGGGGAGAGAGGTAAAGAGACAGAGTGAGGGAGAGAGAGGTAAAGAGAGAGTGAGGGGGAGAGAGGTAAAGAGACAGAGTGAGGGGGAGAGAGGTAAAGAGACAGAGTGAGGGGGAGAGAGGTAAAGAGACAGAGTGAGGGAAAGAGAGGTAAAGAGAGAGTGAGGGGGAGAGAGGTAAAGAGACAGAGTGAGGGAGAGAGAGGTAAAGAGAGAGTGAGGGGGAGAGAGGTAAAGAGACAGAGTGAGGGAGAGAGAGGTAAAGAGACCGAGTGAGGGGGAGAGGTAAAGAGACAGAGTGAGGGAGAGAGAGGTAAAGAGACGGAGTGGGGGGAGAGAGGTAAAGAGACAGAGTGAGGGGAGGAGGTAAAGAGACAGAGTGAGGGGAGAGAGGTAAAGAGACAGAGTGAGGGAGAGAGAGGTAAAGAGAGAGTGAGGGGGAGAGAGTTAAAGAGACAGAGTGAGGGAGAGAGAGGTAAAGAGAGAGTGAGGGGGTGAGAGGTAAAGAGACAGAGTGAGGGAGAGAGAGGTAAAGAGACAGAGTGAGGAGGAGAGAGGTAAAGAGAGAGTGAGGGAAAGAGAGGTAAAGAGACAGAGTGAGGGGGAGAGAGGTAAAGACAGAGTGAGGGGGAGAGAGGTAAAGAGACAGAGTGAGAGGGTGAGAGGAAAAGAGACAGAGTGAGGGAGAGAGAGGTAAAGAGAGAGTGAGGGGGAGAGAGGTAAAGAGACAGAGTGAGGGAGAGAGAGGTAAAGAGAGAGTGAGGGGGAGAGAGGTAAAGAGACAGAGTGAGGGAGAGAGGTAAAGAGAGAGTGAGGGGGAGAGAGGTAAAGAGACAGAGTGAGGGAGAGAGAGGTAAATAGAGAGTGAGGGGGAGAGAGGTAAAGAGACAGAGTGAGGGAGAGAGAGGTAAAGAGACCGAGTGAGGGGGAGAGGTAAAGAGACAGAGTGAGGGAGAGAGAGGTAAAGAGACGGGGTGGGGGGAGAGAGGTAAAGAGACAGAGTGAGGGGGAGAGGTAAAGAGACAGAGTGAGGGGAGAGAGGTAGAGACAGAGTGAGGGAGAGAGAGGTAAAGAGAGAGTGAGGGGGAGAGAGGTAAAGAGACAGAGTGAGGGGGAGAGAGGTAAAGAGACAGAGTGAGGGGAGAGATGTAAAGAGACAGAGTGAGGGGGAGAGAGGTAAAGAGACAGAGTGAGGGGGTGAGATGAAAAGAGACAGAGTGAGGGAGAGAGGTAAAGAGAGAGTGAGGGGGAGAGAGGTAAAGAGACAGAGTGAGGGAGAGAGAGGTAAAGAGAGAGTCAGGGGGAGAGAGGTAAAGAGACAGAGTGAGGGGGAGAGAGGTAAAGAGACAGAGTGAGGAGGAGAGAGGTAAAGAGAGAGTGAGGGAGAGAGAGGTAAAGAGACAGAGTGAGGAGGAGAGAGGTAAAGAGAGAGTGAGGGAAAGAGAGGTAAAGAGACAGAGTGAGGGGGAGAGAGGTAAAGAGACAGAGTGAGGGGGTGAGAGGTAAAGAGACAGAGTGAGGGAGAGAGAGGTAAAGAGACAGAGTGAGGAGGAGAGAGGTAAAGAGAGAGTGAGGGAAAGAGAGGTAAAGAGACAGAGTGAGGGGGGGAGAGGTAAAGACAGAGTGAGGGGGTGAGAGGTAAAGAGACAGAGTGAGGAGGAGAGAGGTAAAGAGAGAGTGAGGGAAAGAGAGGTAAAGAGACAGAGTGAGGGGGAGAGAGGTAAAGACAGAGTGAGGGGGTGAGAGGTAAAGAGACAGAGTGCAATAAACCTGGATGTTTCTATTCATCTCCCTGAAGTGGAGACGTCTGGCTTTGGCAGACTGTGCACAAAAAAAGAAAGAAGTGCATGTAAATATAGAAAGGACAATGTGGTGGACGGTGTGACTCAACTACTGAACAGCTATTAGTGTACTTCACATATCCATTTTCATTTATACACATCTGCCCCAACCATGAAATCAAAATGTCACTCCCATATTTGATGTGTTGCATTAACCTGTGACTGTGCATGAGAGAAAACAGTCACCTTCACAGGCCCAGCAGGGGGAGAAAATGTACTGTCTGTCTGTCTGTCTGTCTGTCTGTCTGTCTGTCTGTCTGTCTGTCTGTCTGTCTGTCTGTCTGTCTGTCTGTCTGTCTGTCTGTCTGTCTGTCTGTCTGTCTGTCTGTCTGTCTGTCTGTCTGTCTGTCTGTCTGTCTGTCTGTCTGTCTGTCTGTCTGTCTGTCTGTCTGTCTGTCTGTCTGTCTGTCTGTCTGTCTGTCTGTCTGTCTGTCTGTCTGTCTGTCTGTCTGTCTGTCTGTCTGTCTGTCTGTCTGTCTGTCTGTCTGTCTGTCTGTCTGTCTGTCTGTCTGTCTGTCTGTCTGTCTGTCTGTCTGTCTGTCTGTCTGTGTGTGTGTGTGTGTGTGTGTGTGTGTGTGTGTGTGTGTGTGTGTGTGTGTGTGTGTGTGTGTGTGTGTGTGTGTGTGTGTGTGTGTGTGTGTGTGTGTGTGTGTGTGTGTGTGTGTGTGTGTGTGTGTGCGTGCGGTGACTGTGTGTTTGTTTATCTATGCTCCTCTGGCTTTCTGGTTTACATAAAACACTAATCCAATAGTCACCGCTCTGAGAAAAGTGTTCTGTTTCTGACCCCTGGTTCACGGTTGCTTCCTGTTCCGACCAATCAGGCGGGTCTGTCCGTCGTTGACTGGCTGCTACACAACCTCTCATGTTACTCTGGGATCAAATGGGGCTTGGAAGCAGGGTAGCGTTTCTATGGAGGCCATCCAGCTACAGCATCTCAAACCAACCCGCTTCAAAGGGTGCCAGTCCACCCCCTGAAGGCACCCTGCTGCATCCCCCCAGTCTGGACCACAATGCCAGGTGACACAGGGTGCTCAGACAGACCTTGAAGTCTGACACCTTCACACCATGGTCCCTAAGCCCCACCCGGTGACCTTCTCTGTCTGTGAGCCACAGAGCATCCCAGCTGAGCAGGGCCATACTTTGATCTGATGGGAACTATGGAAACTTCATTGACACCATAGAACTGAGCAATAACTTAGATAAGATCAGCATATGGATCATGGAATGAACATAAGACATTTTGGAGACCACTGCTTTTTAATGGATATCGGGTGTTGACCAGAGCCCGAAGAACCACGACTAGGCCATTAGAACAAGGGCTCACCTGTTCTGTGGTTTGTGATTGTGCATGTCAGGAGGATGTGGTGAGGGAAGGGGCTGAGTGATGATGATCCTCCACAGGGAGAGAGGTGATGCTGACAGATCTCTATTATGAACAGACTGTAATTCCATCTCTTTCAAATCAACAGAGGTTATTACCACTCCAAATAACTAGCATTGTAACCTTGTCCCACATAGTTATTATCTGAGAGAAGGGCATGGGACTGAATTATCCTTAATTATCTACGAGGAAAATCAGTCACGTTGATTAGCATGATACCTGGTTAAATGGATCTCCCATAGAAAAGCCTGTGACAAAAATCCAAATGGACTAAGTATACGCCCTGGGTGACACCACAGTGATGCATGGTCTTAGTAACCAACCAGGAAATGCTTGTGAGCTGAGTAGTTCCCATGTTCAGGGTTAAAGGTCGTGGAAATGGCAGATTGGTTTAAACCATGTCACTCAATAGAGACATAACGGAGTTTGAATGAACCTCAGCAGCCAACCCTCAAGGGGGGATGGAAGCTAGCTCCCCTCCAGTAGACGTTTGTTTTGGTATTAGAGGGAGGTTAAACGGTTTAAGCTGAGCAGAGGTGGAATAAGAATAACCCTCTAGTGTTAAGACTGAGCACTTCTCTCTCCCATAGTGTGTAAACCCAAACAAACATCAATGTGACGCCGAGACGCTATGAGATACTAACACCAGACACTTAAACTAGACACTAAACACCAGACATAGACTGAGATATTATGAACAAGGACAAGATGGTGATCAGAAGCACATGGGGGTGAGCGTATTAACTTCTTCTCTTTCACTCCATCTTTCTCTCTATGCCTCCCTTTCACTTCTTCTGTCTCTCCATCTTTCTCTCTATAGGCCTCCCTTTCACTTCTTCTGTCTCTCCATCTTTCTCTCTATATGCCTCCCTTTCACTTCTTCTGTCTCTCCATCTTTCTCTCTATAGGCCTCCCTTTCACTTCTTCTGTCTCTCCATCTTTCTCTCTATAGGCCTCCCTTTCACTTCTTCTGTCTCTCCATCTTTCTCTCTATAGGCCTCCCTTTCACTTCTTCTGTCTCTCCATCTTTCTCTCTATAGGCCTCCCTTTCACTTCTTCTGTCTCTCCATCTTTCTCTCTATGCCTCCCTTTCACTTCTTCTGTCTCTCCATCTTTCTCTCTATAGGCCTCCCTTTCACTTCTTCTCTGTCTCACCATCTTTCTCTCTATATCCCTCCCTTTCACTTCTTCTGTCTCTCCATCTTTCTCTCTATATCCCTCCCTTTCACTTCTTCTGTCTCTCCATCTTTCTCTCTATAGGCCTCCCTTTCACTTCTTCTGTCTCTCCATATTTCTCTCTATGTGCCTCCCTTTCACTTCTTCTGTCTCTCCATCTTTCTCTCTATAGGCCTCCCTTTCACTTCTTCTGTCTCTCCATATTTCTCTCTATGTGCCTCCCTTTCACTTCTTCTGTCTCTCCATCTTTCTCTCTCTATGCCTCCCTTTCACTTCTTCTCTGTCTCTCCATATTTCTCTCTATGTGCCTCCCTTTCACTTCTTCTGTCTCTCCATCTTTCTCTCTATATGCCTCCCTTTCACTTCTTCTGTCTCTCCATCTTTCTCTCTATATGCCTCCCTTTCACTTCTTCTGTCTCTCCATCTTTATCTCTATGTGCCTCCCTTTCACTTCTTCTGTCTCTCCATCTTTCTCTCTATGCCTCCCTTTCACTTCTTCTGTCTCTCCATCTTTCTCTCTCTATGCCTCCCTTTCACTTCTTCTGTCTCTCCATCTTTCTCTCTCTATGCCTCCCTTTCACTTCTTCTGTCTCTCCATCTTTCTCTCTATAGGCCTCCCTTTCACTTCTTCTGTCTCTCCATCTTTATCTCTATGTGCCTCCCTTTCACTTCTTCTGTCTTTCCATCTTTCTCTCTATGTGCCTCCCTTTCACTTCTTCTGTCTCTCCATCTTTCTCTCTATGTGCCTCCCTTTCACTTCTTCTGTCTCTCCATCTTTCTCTCTCTATGCCTCCCTTTCACTTCTTCTGTCTCTCCATCTTTCTCCCTCTATGCCTCCCTTTCACTTCTTCTGTCTCTCCATCTTTCTCTCTATGTGCCTCCCTTTCACTTCTTCTGTCTCTCCATCTTTCTCTCTATGTGCCTCCCTTTCACTTATTCTGTCTCTCCATCTTTCTCTCTATGTGCCTCCCTTTCACTTATTCTCTGTCTCTCCATCTTTTTCTCTATAGGCCTCCCTTTCACTTCTTCTGTCTCTCCATCTTTCTCTCTCTATGCCTCCCTTTCACTTCTTCTGTCTCTCCATCTTTCTCTCTATGTGCCTCCCTTTCACTTCTTCTGTCTCTCCATCTTTCTCTCTATAGGCCTCCCTTTCACTTCTTCTGTCTCTCCATCTTTCTCTCTCTATGCCTCCCTTTCACTTCTTCTGTCTCTCCATCTTTCTCTCTATGTGCCTCCCTTTCACTTCTTCTGTCTCTCCATCTTTCTCTCTATAGGCCTCCCTTTCACTTCTTCTGTCTCTCCATCTTTCTCTCTCTATGCCTCCCTTTCACTTCTTCTGTCTCTCCATCTTTCTCTCTATGTGCCTCCCTTTCACTTCTTCTGTCTCTCCATCTTTCTCTCTCTATGCCTCCCTTTCACTTCTTCTGTCTCTCCATCTTTCTCTCTATGTGCCTCCCTTTCACTTCTTCTGTCTCTCCATCTTTCTCTCTCTATGCCTCCCTTTCACTTCTTCTGTCTCTCCATCTTTATCTCTGTGCCTCCCTTTCACTTCTTCTGTCTCTCCATCTTTCTCTCTATGTGCCTCCCTTTCACTTCTTCTGTCTCTCCATCTTTCTCTCTCTATGCCTCCCTTTCACTTCTTCTGTCTCTCCATCTTTCTCTCTCTATGCCTCCCTTTCACTTCTTCTGTCTCTCCATCTTTCTCTCTATGTGCCTCCCTTTCACTTCTTCTGTCTCTCCATCTTTCTCTCTCTATGCCTCCCTTTCACTTCTTCTGTCTCTCCATCTTTCTCTCTATATGCCTCCCTTTCACTTCTTCTGTCTCTCCATCTTTCTCTCTATAGGCCTCCCTTTCACTTCTTCTGTCTCTCCATCTTTCTCTCTATAGGCCTCCCTTTCACTTCTTCTGTCTCTCCATCTTTCTCTGTATATGCCTCTGGCTCTGCTATACACTAACAGCTTTTAGAAAACTAAAAATGTCTGAAATTAAAGGAGTCATTTCACAGAGCACTGGGTCGGACTGTCAGTATGTCTGGAAGTAATCTACTCCTAAGACAAAAACAGAAGAAAAAATATGACAACATTTCAAAATCTTCTGTCCTCCTGTTGTGACTCAATTATCCCACCGTGGTCCACTTACCCAACATTAACTTTCTATTAGATTCAATTAACCCACCGTGGTCCACTTACCCAACATTAACGTTCTATTAGACTCAATTAACCCACCGTGGTCCACTTACCCAACATAAACTTTCTATTAGATTCAATTAACCCACCGTGGTCCACTTACCCAACATTAACGTTCTATTAGACTCAATTAACCCACCGTGGTCCACTTACCCAACATAAACTTTCTATTAGATTCAATTAACCCACCGTGGTCCACTTACCCAACATTAACGTTCTATTAGACTCAATTAACCCACCGTGGTCCACTTACCCAACATTAACATTCTATTAGACTCAATTAACCCATCATGGTCCAGTTACCCAACATTAACTTTCTATTAGACTCAATTAAACCACCGTGGTCCACTTACCCAACATTAACTTTCTATTAGATTTGCAGGCAGAGCCAGGGGGAGACAGGGGGCTTATACTCAACATGGGACAGCTTCGGGAAACAATAGACCTCTGGGGAAACACAAAGAAAACACACATAGGCACTCAATGCACAGACACAATCTTTCACAAAGCACATAGAAATCCGGAAGGCTGTGTGAGCAGGGACCAGGGGTGGTTATGGGAAAGTGAAAGAGAGAGTAGAGGCGGAACCACGGCTGGTGGGTTTTCTTTCCCTTGCTCTCTCAGAGGAAGAGGAGGAAATGAAACGTAAATAAAGGATCTATCAGGATTAATGGAGCCTGAGCCTCAACAGAGCTGGAGATTTAGACCTCCTTCCATCCTCTTTCCTTTATCCTTACAATTCCACTTCTCCACTCAGTGGTGGAAAACAAACTCAAAAGTCATACTTGAGTCAAAGTAAAGATACCTTAATAGAAAATGACTCAAGTAAAAGTGAGAGTCGCCCAGTAAAAAACTACTTGAGTAAAAGTCTAAAAGTACTTGGTTTTAAATATACTTAAGTATCAAAAGTAAATTGTATTGCTAAAATGTACTTAAGCATCAAAAGTAAAAGTAAGTATAATTTCTAATTCCTTATATTATGCAAAACAGACAGCACAATTTCGATATTTTTTTAATTTACGGATAGCCAGGGGAACACTACAACCCTCTGACATTAATTTACAAACAAAGCATTTGTGTTTAGTGAGTTCGCCAGATCAGAGGCAGTAGGGATGACCAGGGATGTTCTCTTGATAAGTGAGTGAGTTGGACTATTTTCCTGTAAAGTTCTTTTGGGTGTCAGGGAAAATGTATGGAGTAAAAAGTACATTATTTTCTTTAGGAATGTAGTGAAGTAAAAGTAGTCAAAAATAAATAGTAAAGTACAGATACCCCAAAAAACTACTTAAGTAGTACTTTCAAGTATTTTTACTTCAGTACTTTACACCACTGCCTTTTACATTTATATTTGAGTTCTTTCGCAGACACTATTATCCAGAGCAACTTACAGGAGGATCAATTAGGCTGAAATGCTTTGCTCAAGGGCACATTGACTGATTTTTCATCTAGTCGGCTCACAGAATCAAACCAGCAACCTTTCGGTAACTGGCCCAACGCTCTTAACCGCTAGGCTACCTGCCGCCCTTGTCCTCTACTTTAAAGTCAGCCATACGTGGAATACCACAGGGCAGGATGAACTACTGTGTTATAACAGAACAACTCAGAAGAACGCATTGTCAGTGATGTGCTTAAAGTGGATCCTATAGTTGTGAAATCCCAGGAGATTGTCAGAGACTGAAGTGAGAGAGAGAGAGAGAGAGAGAGAGAGAGAGAGAGAGAGAGAGAGAGAGAGAGAGAGAGAGAGAGAGAGAGAGAGAGAGAGAGGAGACCACCTTCCCCTCTACTGCCGTTATGTTTTGTTTCTCCCCAGCATTTTCTTTTCACAAAAAAATGGACTTGTAGATTGCAAGTGAAACAGACTCTCTGATGAGGGAAGCACTTAGCTGGAAGACTTGGCAGAGACTGTTGAAGTTTGATTCATCCCAACCAACCATCCAAGGCTCAGCCAAAAATAAAAACCATCCTATTATTTCAGTTGATGTGTTTCTAACAGCAGGAGATACTGTTAGACAGAATATACACAGACATGTTGGGGCGGCAGGTAGCCTAGTGGTTAGAGCGTTGGACTAGTAACCCAAAGGTTAAAGGTTACTAATCCCCAAGCCAACAAGGTAAAAATCTGTCGTTCGGCCCCTGAACAAGGCAGTTAACCTACTGTTCCTAGGCCGTCATTGAAAATAAGAATTTGTTCTTAACTGACTAGCCTAGTTAAATAAAGATAAAATAATGTTACCTTGTTCATGTAACATATTAAATTGTCCCATGTCAGATGCACCTACACACCACACATACATACTAGTAACTGCCAAAATAAAGGAAACACCAACTTAATAGGGTGTTGGGCCCCACGAGCCAGAACAGCTTCACTGTGCCTTTACATAGATTCTACAAGTGTCTGGAACTATTGGAGAGATGCAACACCATTCTTCCACAACAATTCCATCATTTGTTGTTTTGTTGATGGGGGTGGAAAACAGTGTCTCAGGCACAGTTCAATTTGGTTGAGATCTGGTGACAGAGACGGCCATGGCATGTGGTTGACATCATTTTCATGCTCATCAAATCATTCAGTGAGTACCCCCTGTATATAGCCCCGTTATTGGTATTTACTGCTGCTCTTTAATTATTTGTTATTCTTCTCTTACTTTTGGGGGGGATTTTCTTAAAAATGCAATGTTGGTTAAGGGCTTGTAAGTAATTATTTCACTGTAAGGTTCACTGTAAGGTCACTGTTGTATTCGGCGCATGTGACAAATTTGATTTGAGTACTCGTGGACTGTGGATGGGGGCATTGTCATCCTATGGGGGCATAGACATGGTAGCCAAAATAATGGCTTGCCCAAATTTTTTAAACATGACCCTAAGCATGATGGGATGTTTTAATTGCTTAATTAACTCAGGAACCACACCTGTGTGGAAGCACCTTCTTTCAATATACTTTGTGTCCTTCATTTACTCTAGTGTTTCCTTTATTTTGGCAGTTACCTGTAGCTACATCAGCCTCACTGCCGGTAAATGCCTGACAGATTCACATGCTACAATAGCTCCCCCTAGTGTCAACTGATCTAATGGCTACTGTTTTCTAAAGACTGTAGACTGGACTAAACTAAGACACAAATGTACTGAGTAAGGACAACATTCCGTTAAAATTATAAATGTTTCAGTATATAGTATTAACCAAAACATTGGATCTGACAGCTTGAGTTTGACCCTTAATTAAGCCACTATGTCAGCAGGGTGTGTCCAAACCTGAGCACTAGAGGGCGCCAGCACCTCACTGATCACACCAGTATTCCCCAGACCAGCTCTCACCATGCTCCCTCTGCCTGTCTGTCGCCTGCAGCGCCTCATTCAAATTGAATTATACAGTGAAATAGGATTACATGATAGAGCACTATTGTTGGAGTCTGGAAGAAAAGTAGACTCAGTACATATTACACAAACACACATTTCTGTCTGGCATTCTGATTCAAGTCTTGAATAAAACTAGACTGGGAGAATATATTGTTACACATGCAATGACTTATTTTAGCATTGAGCCTCTGCTTATCTTGAGTGAGTAAAGAAACTGAGTTATGGGCCTATAACAATGTGTGGTGGTGAATGCGTGTGTATGAATGAAACAGTGCTGATTTAAAGACTTTATTATGGCTGGTGTTCCACTAGATAGTGGGTTGGGGAGCTGTTATCCCTTTACAGACACGTTGTTGCTTCTTCCATGACCCTCTGTGGTACACAGGGCCGCCTCTTTTTATTTTTACCTTTATTTAACTAGGCAAGTCAGTTAAGAACAAATTCTTATTTTCAATGACGGCCTAGGAACAGTAGGTTAACTGCCTTGTTCAGGGGCAGAACGACAGATTTTGTACCTTGTCAGCTCGGGGATTTGATCTTGCAACTTTTGGGTTACTAGTCCAACGCTCTAACCACTAGGCTACAATGCAGCCCCAATTGTATTCTGCCCCTCTGAGGCAGAATACAATTAAAAAGAGGGAAGTTTATAGAGTCTAAAATAATCTAACAGACATCTAGAGTCCTCCTGAAGCCTGGGTACTCATTCTTAACCTTCACCAGCATTTAGTGGTGCGTAATGAGAATAGAAAGGGGGACTATTGAGAGAGTGTGAGTGAGTGAGTGAGTGAGTGAGTGAGTGAGTGAGTGAGTGAGTGAGTGAGTGAGTGAGTGAGTGAGTGAGTGAGTGAGTGACAGACTGACTGAACCGGACCGACTGAACCAGACAGACAGACAGACTGAACCGGACCGACTGAACCAGACAGACAGACAGACTGAACCGGACCGACTGAACCAGGCAGACAGACAGACTGAACCGGACCGACTGAACCAGACAGACAGACAGACTGAACCGGACAGACTGAACCAGTCAGAAAGACAGACTGAACCGGACCGACAGAACCAGACAGACAGACAGACTGAACTGGACCGACTGAACCAGACAGACAGACAGACTGAACCGGACCGACTGAACCAGACAGACAGACAGACTGAACCGGACCGACTGAACCAGACAGACAGACAGACAGACTGAACCGGACCGACTGAACCAGACAGACAGACAGACTGAACCGGACCGACTGAACCAGAAAGATTGAACCGGACCGACTGAACCAGACAGACAGACAGACTGAACCCGGACCGACTGGACCGGTCAGACAGACTGACTGAACCGGACCGACTGAACCAGACAGACAGACAGACTGAACCGGACCGACTGAACCAGACAGACAGACAGACTGAACCGGACCGACTGAACCAGGCAGACAGACAGACTGAACCGGACCGACTGAACCAGACAGACAGACAGACTGAACCGGACAGACTGAACCAGTCAGAAAGACAGACTGAACCGGACCGACTGAACCAGACAGACAGACAGACTGAACTGGACCGACTGAACCAGACAGACAGACAGACAGACTGAACCGGACCGACTGAACCAGACAGATTGAACCGGACCGACTGAACCAGACAGACAGACAGACTGAACCCGGACCGACTGAACCAGACAGACAGACAGAACCAGACTGACTGAACCGGACTGACAGCCAGACAGACTGAACCGGACCGACTGAACCAGACAGACAGACAGACTGAACCGGACCGACTGAACCAGACAGACAGACAGACTGAACCGGACCGACTGAACAAGACAGACAGACAGACTGAACCGGACCGAATGAACCAGACAGACAGACAGACAGAACAGGACCGACTGAACCAGACAGACAGACGGACTGAACCGGACCGACTGAACCAGACAGACAGACATATAGACAGACTGAACCAGACAGACAGACAGACTGAACCGGACCGACTGAACCAGACAGACAGACAGACTGAACCGGACCGACTGAACCGAACCGACTGAACCAGACAGACAGACTGAACCGGACCGACTGAACCAGACAGACAGACAGACTGAACCGGACCGACTGAACCAGACAGACAGACATATAGACAGACTGAACCAGACAGACAGACAGACTGAACCGGACCGACTGAACCAGACAGACAGACAGACTGAACCGGACCGACTGAACCAGACAGATAGACAGACTGAACCGGACCGACTGAACCAGACAGATTGAACCGGACCGACTGAACCAGACAGATTGAACCGGACCGACAGAACCAGACAGACAGACAGACTGAACCGGACCGACTGAACCAGACAGACAGACAGACTGAACCGGACCGACTGAACCAGACAGACAGACAGACTGAACCGGACCGACTGAACCAGACAGACAGACAGACTGAACCGGACCGACTGAACCAGACAGACAGACAGACTGAACCGGACCGACTGAACCAGGCAGACAGACAGACTGAACCGGACCGACTGAACCAGACAGAAAGACAGACTGAACCGGACCGACTGAACCAGACAGACAGACAGACTGAACCGGACCGACTGAACCAGACAGACAGACAGACTGAACCGGACCGACCGAACCAGACAGACAGACAGACTGAACCGGACCAACTGAACCAGACAGACAGACAGACTGAACCGGACCGACTGAACCAGACAGAAAGACAAACTGAACCAGACCGACTGAACCAGACAGACAGACAGACTGAACCGGACCGACTGAACCAGACAGACAGACAGACTGAACCGGACCGACTGAACCAGACAGACAAACAGACAGACAGACTGAACCCGGACCGACTGAACCAGACAGACAGACAGACTGAACCGGACGGACTGAACCAGACAGACTGAACCGGACCGACTGAACCAGACAGACAGACAGACTGAACCCGGACCGACTGAACCAGACAGACAAACAGACAGACAGACTGAACCCGGACCGACTGAACCAGACAGACAGACAGACTGAACCGGACGGACTGAACCAGACAGACTGAACCGGACCGACTGAACCAGACAGACAGACAGACTGAACCGGACCGACTGAACCAGACAGACAGACAGACTGAACCGGACCAACTGAACCAGACAGACAGACTGAACCGGACTGACTGAACCAGACAGACAGACAGACAGACTGAACCGGACCGACTGAACCAGACAGACAGACAGACTGAACCGGACCGACTGAATCAGACAGACAGACAGACAGACTGAACCGGACCGACTGAACCAGACAGACAGACAGACAGACAGACAGACTGAACCGGACCGACTGAACCAGACAGACAGACAGACAGACTGAACCGGACCGACTGAACCAGACAGACAGACGGACTGAACCGGACCGACTGAACCAGACAGACAGACAGACAGACAGACAGACTGAACCGGACCGACTGAACCAGACAGACAGACGGACTGAACCGGACCGACTGAACCAGACAGACAGACAGACTGAACCGGACCGACTGAACCAGACAGACAGACAGACTGAACCGGACCGACTGAACAAGACAGACAGACAGACTGAACCGGACCGAATGAACCAGACAGACAGACAGACAGAACAGGACCGACTGAACCAGACAGACAGACGGACTGAACCGGACCGACTGAACCAGACAGACAGACATATAGACAGACTGAACCAGACAGACAGACAGACTGAACCGGACCGACTGAACCAGACAGACAGACAGACTGAACCGGACCGACTGAACCGAACCGACTGAACCAGACAGACAGACTGAACCGGACCGACTGAACCAGACAGACAGACAGACTGAACCGGACCGACTGAACCAGACAGACAGACATATAGACAGACTGAACCAGACAGACAGACAGACTGAACCGGACCGACTGAACCAGACAGACAGACAGACTGAACCGGACCGACTGAACCAGACAGATAGACAGACTGAACCGGACCGACTGAACCAGACAGATTGAACCGGACCGACTGAACCAGACAGATTGAACCGGACCGACAGAACCAGACAGACAGACAGACTGAACCGGACCGACTGAACCAGACAGACAGACAGACTGAACCGGACCGACTGAACCAGACAGACAGACAGACTGAACCGGACCGACTGAACCAGACAGACAGACAGACTGAACCGGACCGACTGAACCAGACAGACAGACAGACTGAACCGGACCGACTGAACCAGGCAGACAGACAGACTGAACCGGACCGACTGAACCAGACAGAAAGACAGACTGAACCGGACCGACTGAACCAGACAGACAGACAGACTGAACCGGACCGACTGAACCAGACAGACAGACAGACTGAACCGGACCGACCGAACCAGACAGACAGACAGACTGAACCGGACCAACTGAACCAGACAGACAGACAGACTGAACCGGACCGACTGAACCAGACAGAAAGACAAACTGAACCAGACCGACTGAACCAGACAGACAGACAGACTGAACCGGACCGACTGAACCAGACAGACAGACAGACTGAACCGGACTGACTGAACCAGACAGACAGACAGACAGACTGAACCGGACCGACTGAACCAGACAGACAGACAGACTGAACCGGACCGACTGAATCAGACAGACAGACAGACAGACTGAACCGGACCGACTGAACCAGACAGACAGACAGACAGACAGACAGACTGAACCGGACCGACTGAACCAGACAGACAGACAGACAGACTGAACCGGACCGACTGAACCAGACAGACAGACGGACTGAACCGGACCGACTGAACCAGACAGACAGACAGACAGACAGACAGACTGAACCGGACCGACTGAACCAGACAGACAGACGGACTGAACCGGACCGACTGAACCAGACAGACAGACAGACTGAACCGGACCGACTGAACCAGACAGACAGACAGACTGAACCGGACCGACTGAACAAGACAGACAGACAGACTGAACCGGACCGAATGAACCAGACAGACAGACAGACAGAACAGGACCGACTGAACCAGACAGACAGACGGACTGAACCGGACCGACTGAACCAGACAGACAGACATATAGACAGACTGAACCAGACAGACAGACAGACTGAACCGGACCGACTGAACCAGACAGACAGACAGACTGAACCGGACCGACTGAACCGAACCGACTGAACCAGACAGACAGACTGAACCGGACCGACTGAACCAGACAGACAGACAGACTGAACCGGACCGACTGAACCAGACAGACAGACATATAGACAGACTGAACCAGACAGACAGACAGACTGAACCGGACCGACTGAACCAGACAGACAGACAGACTGAACCGGACCGACTGAACCAGACAGATAGACAGACTGAACCGGACCGACTGAACCAGACAGATTGAACCGGACCGACTGAACCAGACAGATTGAACCGGACCGACAGAACCAGACAGACAGACAGACTGAACCGGACCGACTGAACCAGACAGACAGACAGACTGAACCGGACCGACTGAACCAGACAGACAGACAGACTGAACCGGACCGACTGAACCAGACAGACAGACAGACTGAACCGGACCGACTGAACCAGACAGACAGACAGACTGAACCGGACCGACTGAACCAGGCAGACAGACAGACTGAACCGGACCGACTGAACCAGACAGAAAGACAGACTGAACCGGACCGACTGAACCAGACAGACAGACAGACTGAACCGGACCGACTGAACCAGACAGACAGACAGACTGAACCGGACCGACCGAACCAGACAGACAGACAGACTGAACCGGACCAACTGAACCAGACAGACAGACAGACTGAACCGGACCGACTGAACCAGACAGAAAGACAAACTGAACCAGACCGACTGAACCAGACAGACAGACAGACTGAACCGGACCGACTGAACCAGACAGACAGACAGACTGAACCGGACCGACTGAACCAGACAGACAAACAGACAGACAGACTGAACCCGGACCGACTGAACCAGACAGACAGACAGACTGAACCGGACGGACTGAACCAGACAGACTGAACCGGACCGACTGAACCAGACAGACAGACAGACTGAACCCGGACCGACTGAACCAGACAGACAAACAGACAGACAGACTGAACCCGGACCGACTGAACCAGACAGACAGACAGACTGAACCGGACGGACTGAACCAGACAGACTGAACCGGACCGACTGAACCAGACAGACAGACAGACTGAACCGGACCGACTGAACCAGACAGACAGACAGACTGAACCGGACCAACTGAACCAGACAGACAGACTGAACCGGACTGACTGAACCAGACAGACAGACAGACAGACTGAACCGGACCGACTGAACCAGACAGACAGACAGACTGAACCGGACCGACTGAATCAGACAGACAGACAGACAGACTGAACCGGACCGACTGAACCAGACAGACAGACAGACAGACAGACAGACAGACTGAACCGGACCGACTGAACCAGACAGACAGACAGACAGACTGAACCGGACCGACTGAACCAGACAGACAGACGGACTGAACCGGACCGACTGAACCAGACAGACAGACAGACAGACAGACAGACTGAACCGGACCGACTGAACCAGACAGACAGACGGACTGAACCGGACCGACGGAACCAGACAGACAGACATATAGACAGACTGAACCAGACAGACAGAACGTTTCTATCTAATGAAGTGGAAGTATAGCCGAGCAGTGAGCAGCAGCAGTAATATGCTGAAGTGGCCAGATATCCAGTAGTCCGGCCCATTAACCTGCTCCTAATGAACTGTGTTATAGGAAATGTTTTTATTAATCACACAGCACCCGGTGACGCACGTGTGCTCTACAGGCTCACTGTGTACATCAATAAGCTTCAACAAGGCTGTAGATTGACTAGACACCCTGCAGGAAACTACATCAGGGCCAAACAAACTGCTTACAGCGTTCATGTGTCCATCAGAATGAAAAGGGATCAATTCAGCTTTGGGATTGACATAACAAAGTCAGAACCGGCCCTAACCAAAAAGGAAAGTTCCTGTCCTGAGGATGTCAAATGTTATGTATGCCCCATGTGTGTTGGCATTGGTTAACACTGAAATGTGACTGTGACATGGTCACGATCACCACCTGTTACACACAGCAGGTGAACCACAATAGTCAGGGACAGTCTGTTAGTCTACAGAAGATCATAGAAAAGTTTATTCCAATCATTTGCATCAATAGCTTAATTCCCTAAATGGATGAAATGTGTTTCCAAACAGCAGCCATCATCATCATACATAATGACATGCTTGGTTCCACTGACATAATGTGTGCAAAAGTGCAAACCAGTCAATTAGTTTAGTAGAACCACAGTGGGTTTGACTATATTCTGCTTGACTGCTGATGAGAAATAGTGTGAGGGCATGAGAGAGAGATAGTTGGGGGCACACGCATGAGAGGCAGGGAGAGAGAGAGACTGTTTAAACGCCAATGCCAGTATACGATTCCTTGTCAGTCCACACACGCTGATATGAGCAACGCCAAGGATTCCATTCATCAACTAGGCTTCACCCCGGTGGATATACACTGATACAGCCGACTACATATCATCTACTTCATTCTCACTCACACTGTTGCAGGTTGAGCAGGAATTGCATACACTATTTTTCGTGGATGGTAATGCGGTACATTCTCATGGATTTCCAATGTTATAGTGATTGGACTCAACCCAGGGAAAAGTAAAGGAAGGCGCCCAGGTGTAGCAGCGGAGCCTGCGTTGGACATGGGACCGTATCTTAGCTTTTGGGATTACAGTGCGGAAGGAATAGCGTCTTCGTGAATGAAAGCTGACTTCGGGCTGAAGCGGGAATCTGAGGCACTAAACTCCGCAGAAAAATGCGTTCCAACCACGGCTTTATCTTGCTTCTCCTTAACGGAACAGCGTGCTTGGTAAGCAAGAAGGGGCGGCGGTGCCCAGCAGTGTAAAAAAGTTACACCAGTCATATGTGTGTCTGTGTCCATAGTTCCATGTCAATTCACCCCCGTCGTTACTAGGCTACCTCTTCCTTCAGACAGGTGCCACTCATTTGTTTGGCGAAAAGTGAAGGGAATTAACCGTGCATACGTTGTTGCACAAGCTACTGGACCCGACAAGGTTCCCTCTCCCAGGGCAGAGACCCGCGTGAGTGAGTACGCTGTGAGCGGTTGCCATGGATAGCATGCTGCGCCACGGACAACGGTCCGGTACATTAATAAGTGTGCCTCAAATCTCCATATTGGAGTTCCTCGGTTGAAGCGTATTCTATCCATTGCTGAAGTTGTTTGTTGATGGACAACGAAAGGGGGACTCTCTTTGACCGATCATTACTATATGTTATTAAAAAAAATAAAAAAAAGATAACTTAATAACGGTACAAAGGCGAGACGAATAGGCTACCTGGCATGAGACACAGTGCAACGTGTCCCCCATACAGGTAAAGTCTGGTCAATATTTTAATGGTTGAGGTTGAGTAAAAAAAAAGAAGGAATTTCTAGAATTTTATATTGACCACTAGCTGATTATTGCAGGCAACAGAATTCGACGTTAGTGCACTGTAGCCTATGCCATTTCAGGTATCACACTGTGCAACCTGGTGTATACTCAATCAAAATTATGTTGTGATTAATGATCTGTAATTACCACAGGATTTAGAGTCCTGGTAAATGTAACGCTTTTAATGTGATAAACATAACTAACATCAAGATGAAACTAAGTGCCTTATTGGGCATGTTTATTGGCCATGTTGTGTGCAAAATTTTATCCTAGACTTTAATTTTCTAAACAAATTTACGTCATCATGCTTTACATTTATATCTATATATAGAGCAACAATCTAAGTTGGCAAATTTAGAGGCAAATTGTAGCATCAAGAACAAAAACTGAATGACGTAGGCTAAATTCAAGTGTTGTCGCAAGGTTGCTTCTTTGATGTGTTTGTTGTGTTCAGTTCTGTTGTGACACCTTTGTGTCAGAGCGGGCGACCTTGTGGCTTTGTAAAGGCACACACACTGAATAACCTTGGGCGCTTCTGACTGAACAAAGACTGTAGTATACAGGTGAATTGTAGGCTATAATAAAGTATTCAAAGAGTTGTTACCCACTGGGCACAGATGTCAGTTCAACGTCTAGTTATCGTTGAGTTGGCAACTAATGTAACGTCAAGGTGAAATCAACAAAACATGTCACCATGTCATTGGATTTAGGTTAAAAGTTGGGGGGGGGGAACGAAATCCCCTTATGTTGATTATTTTTTTCAAATCGAATCAGTTTTCCACATTGATTCAATGTCATCACATTGATTTATTTGATTGAAATGGCGTGGAAACAAGTTGATTAAACACGTTTTTGCCCACTGGGTAGTTTCCTAATCCAGGATTTTAAGCACAAAAAATTCGTAAAATATAGTAAGAATTGGATTCTTAACATATCATACGAATTGCAAAAAAATATTGTAAAAATATTGCGGGATGTAAGTACAGAGTTTCTAAACCCAGAGGTGTAACATCGCAAGACTTCCTGGGAACACCTGCGAAACAAACCAAGCAGAGCAGGCTGGGGTTTGAGAAGTCAGTGAAAGAAGTGACATTCTTTTCCTTAGTTGTTAATTTTCTTGAAATCTAAAGGCACAACCTAGATTCGAGCCAACGTCTTAAGTAGTTGAACATATTATTACTCCAACCTCGTGAAAGTGACAAACTGACACCCTTTCATTTTCCCCAAAACCAACATTATATCGAAGCAGTGCTTTTGATTTGACGGCCAGCACATTGCAGTTCCCTTTAGACCCAGTGACTTGTTTCAGCCCACTAGCCAACATCACCATGATATCACCTAGAAGTGTGATTAGGGATTTCTATTGGAGAAGCAGTTTCTGCCTACATACTGTACTGTCTTTGATGTAACATATTACACGAAATGGATGACTTGGTCCACAATTTGATGAGGTAGTATACAAAAAACGGGGAGCACCACTTTCAGAACTACTGGCTGAAATAATACAAAAGTAGGTAACCTATTTTAAATAAAGACATAGGCCGCTGTTTAGCCTACGTGAAATGAAAATGAGATTATGGATAATTCAAAATAAAAGTCATCATTAGGCCAAATGTACCACTGTCTCAAAATTATTTTTCTTCATTGATTGAACATTTGCACGTCTCACAAATGATTTGGGTCGTAAGACATATTATTAATAGATGACATTGGCCCTATTACTTGACAAATTGAATAAATGCTCCCCTTCCATTTCCTCCCATCTAAGAGAGAGGTTTTAGGAGTTGGAGAGCATGTTCACGCTTCAAGGTGTATGTTCACACATGCTTGCCACATACTCTCAAACGCAGCAGGATTGCGCTAATGATGTAATTAATTGGAGTGCAGTTTCTATCAATATTCTACCATGTTGCCTATCTAAAAACTGTGGCGCACCACATCTCTCAGCAGGGGATCTTGGGTAATTCATTAGCCGCATGACATTGATAAATTATAGAGCAATTAATAAATTATCCAACTTATTACACAATAGAGTTCAGATTAATAATGATAGACCATGCATTTATATTCAAATTCAGCTGATTTCCCTATTGTACCGCCCCACTCAATATCAGTGTGTAGCCTTTGTCTCTAGGGTGTATAAACCCACTCTGTCTGGATGGAAATAAGGCTGTTAATACTCTATCAACACGAAGAAAACAACAATGATGTGATGGATTTAGCGTCTCAAATGTTAATTACTATGCCATGCATTGGTTGATATGAATAATATAAACAATCTTAGTCAGAGTGCTTTGAAATTGACTGCTATGCTGAGAAATTATAGTACGTTTTTGGCGAGGGTTTAGCAATTTTTCATTCTATGACATGCAGCTCAGAGATTGGATTCATTTGTTTTTAATGCACTAAATGGCTCGAGCATTCAGTGTTATACAGTCAAGAGCCTATTACAACTAATTTGTTTGTTAAATGTTTATATTAGAGCTATTAACCCAGCACTAGTCTCATAGCAATACCATTAGATCCTTACAGTAAGACAGGCAATATCAAGGGTTATTGTGCTTTCTCCAGGTTCACACGCACACACACACACACACCACACACACACAGATCGAGAGAGAAAGAGAAAGACAGAGCGAGAGACAGGTAAGGGGAGTCTGGCCCCTAACATATCCACTGTGTGCCATGTGCCCATGCTCATAATGACTGGGGTTACAAAAGGGCTGAATAAGGAAGAGAGTGCAGAAAGGGAGAGTTAGCAGTCAAATACAGGGTGAGGGACAGCCTAGTGTGAATAGGATAGAAAAGACAAGGAGAGAAATGTGTAGAACAGCATACAACGAGAACAGAGAGTATGGAGAGAGACAGAATGAAATGAAAGAGTTGGGGGAGAGAAAGACGGAGGGAAGGAGAGGGGTTGAAATGGATAGAGCGTAGAATAGATGGAGTAGTAACAGTAGTAATAATAATAATAATAATAATACATGGAATTTGGCGGACGCATTTCAGGACACTCATGGACATTTTCCATTAACAGTACGTCTACATCAAATCAAATGTAACAATCAATGTGCAATTTAAAATCAAAGCACCAGACAAAACAGGACAAATAAAATGAGGGAGGGAGGGCTTGGGTAGAGTATAGGGTAAGGGTTTGGCTTTAGGCAAAGGGAAGGGTTTAGGGTAAGGGTTTAGGGGGTAGGGTTGGGAATAGGCAAAGGGACAGGTTTAGGGTAAGGGTTTGGGTGACACATGGATACTGAGAAGGGGTGTAGGACAGAGTCAATCACAGACTACAGGCTACAGGTTATAGGCTTCCTATGAAGAGGTGTGTTCTGAGGAGGTTTTTGAATGAGATGACTGTGGCTTCATGTTGTATGTGTGGGCATAGTGCATTCCAGAGCCTGGGTGCCGAGCAGCTGAAGGCCCAGGCACCCATGGTGGAGAGGCAGAATGAGGGGGTGACAAGGAGACCAGCAGAGGAGGAGCGGGTGGAGCGGGAGGGGGCATAGACTGGGAAAAGGTCAGAGAGGTAGGTGGATGCCAGGTTGTGGAGGGCTTTGTAGGTGAAGAGGAGTGTCTTAAAGTCAATACAGGATTGCACAGGGAGACAGTGTAGATTGATGAGGATTGGTGTGATGTGTTCAGTCGATCTGGTGCGGGTGAGGATTCTGGCAGCATAGTTCTGGACCAGCTGGAATCTGTTGGTGCGTTTGGTGGGGATACCAGGGAGGAGAGTGTTGCAGTAGTCCAGTCGGGAGGTGATGAAGGCATGGATGAGGGTTTCGGTGCAGTAGTATGCAAGTAATAAGAAGTGAATTGTACTGGTAAAACTAAGACAATACTGTATATTGCACATTCACAATCTCGCTTTCGCACGCACGCAGGCAGGCAGGCAGGCAGGCAGGCAGGCAGGCAGGCAGGCAGGCAGGCAGGCAGGCAGGCAGACAGACAGACAGACAGACAGACAGACAGACAGACAGACAGACAGACAGACACACCAAAGGGACACGTGAGTGGTTATTTGCCATGGAGCACTGGTCTGAAATTTGCATTGTAACCTTCAAACAGCAGGGATCACCAGTAATGAAGGAGCTCTGCTCTTACACACACGCATTCAGTGAACTCACTACACCCAGTTTTGGAGAGGCAGGCACGTATTGAACAAGGTCTTCTATAGGCTAGAAGCCTCAGGTTCTCAGAGACCTTGAGAGGTTGCACATGTCCACACTCCACAGATTGTCACCCACTATACATACAGTAGTTGTCAGAGAGCATGAGCATATAGTTTTACAATTCTAAGATTAAGGGGAAATGGAATGGGAACAACAGAGAGTAGCCATAGGCCAACAGATGTGTGTGGAATATTCACCCAGTAAGAGATCTGAGGTGCTGTCCAAGGATCTGAAGTGGCTCTCGACTTTCGTGGGTTTTAGCATCAGTGGCGCTCCCTTTCCATGGTGCTGAAAACGTCTTCTATGTTCCCGTGTTAGTTGCGATTCCTGTCCATGGTGCTGAAACATCAGTGTGATGTCTTACGTATTACCTGGGGCTTCTCGCAATGAAGTTAGGCTGCAGACACCACTCCGATCTATACAGCTCTATGTTTTCTGGTTATAGGCCGGGCATCTGCAGCTACATGACTGATCTATGTTTATACAGCTATGTGTTGTTTGAGCTTTATGTATATGTTGAACATCAGGGTCTGTTCTCACTGATCTGTTTTTACTCCAGCCTTTCTACCCCTGTCCACTATGAAGTCTATAGGATCATTACAGATGACATCTAGTTGCCAGTGCAATTTTAGGTGTTCGTATTTTCAATTCTTCATATTGATGAAAGATATTAACTTTCCACAGCGTGTTGTGATATTTAAGGTTAAGAGACTGGCTGAAGGTCATTTTAAACCATGCAGCTCTTTCCCCCTATTTTGTCTTGTCAGAAAGTCTTTGAGTCATCTTTCTTAGATACCCACGGTCAGTGACCTTGTCCACCCAGATTCATCCCTCACTAAGCAGGACAACACCAGCCATGCTCCGCCTGTACAACAACAATACATCCAAAGCATTCCAAACTGAGACGGAGAGACACAGACTGTACATGGCCACACAAATATGGTACAATACACCAATTCTGTATCAGCTCAAACACATTAGATGACTGCCAATGCAAAGCTGTGCATTATAGTCCTAGTGCCTCTGTCTTGCTGTCTCCAAGTTCAATCACAGCCTCAAACAGTATCAATCAGTCACAAACAGTACAGTTATACTATGGCCTCACAAACACAGATAAGCTATAGCCATATCTCTGTCTCTCATTTTCTGTATTGATTGTTTTGTTTAACCTTTATCCAGGTTTCATTGAGATCAAAACTCTTTCACAAGATGGACCAGGTCCAAGACAAGAGCAGGCAGGGTCACGGTGTAACAAGAGGTTACAGACATTAAAACACCTCCCTGTGGACAATGGATTCTTATTGTACTTCAATAATTCCTCCAACAGACAAGAGCTAGACAGACACACTACAGTGAATGAGAGGAGCTTTAGAGAAGAGGCAGAGAAAAGGGCCAGTGGTGTTATTATGGATAGGCTGTCACTTCCTGCTCGGGTTATAAAACAGCTTGAGTTATGCGCAGGCATGGCATGGATGACCCTAGAGGTGCGCCATTCTCCTGCCCACCCAGCGAGTACCCCAGCGCTGGGCCTCAGGCCGCCCTCAGCCCCCCAGGCCCTCAGCATCCCCTGCTGCCTGACTGACTGACATACAGCAGTAGAGAGAGGCATGATGGGTAGAGGGAGATTGTGCTCTGTGACACATCACCAGACAGGCACAAAGCTGCCTGTCCACAGACAGAAGACACGTTTCTGCACAAGCGCAATTGTCAAATCAAATTTTACAGATGTAGATCTTACCGTGAAATTCATACTTACAAGCCCTAAACCAACAATGCAGTTTGAAGAAAATAAGAGTTAAGAAAATATTTACCTAATAAACAAAAGTAAAAAAAGGAACACAATAAAATAACAAAGGCTATATACAGGGGGTACCGGTACCAAGTCAATGTGCCGGGGTACAGGTTAGTCGAGGTACTTGAAGTAATAAGTACATGCAGGTAGGGCTAACGTAACTATGCATAGATAATAAGCAGCGAGTAGCAGCCATATAAAAAAAAGGGAGGAGGGTGAGGGTCAATGCAAATAGTCCGGGTAGCCATTTGATTCATTGTTCAGCAGACTTATGGTTTGGGGGTAGAAGCAGTTAAGGAGCCTTTTGGACCAAGACTTGGCGTTCTGGTACCGCTTGCCGTGCGGTAGCAGAGAGAACATGACTAGGGTGGCTGGAGTCTTTGACAATTTTTTGGGCCTTCCTCTGACACTGCCTAGTATATAGGTTGTGGATGACAGGAAGCTTGGCCCCTGTGATGTACTGGGCCATACGCACTACCCTCTGTAGTGCCTTACGGTCGGATGCCGAGCAGTTACCATACCAGACCGGTCAGGATCCTCTCGATTGTGCAGCTGTATAACTTTTTGAGGATCTGGGACCCATGCCAAATCTTTTCAGTCTCCTGAGGTGGAATAGGCGTTGTCGTGCCCTCTTCACTGTGTTTGGAAAATAATAGTTTGTTGATGATGAACTTGAAGCTCTCGAGCCGCTCTACTACAGCCACATTGATGTAAATGGGGGAGTGTTCGGCCCTCCTTTTCCTGTAGTCCACGATCAGCTTCTTTGTCTTGCTCATGTTAAGGGAGAGGTTATTGTCCTGGCACAACACTGCCAGGTCTCTGCCCTCCTGCCTATAGGCTGTCTCATCGTTGTCGGTGATCAGGCCTACCATCGCTGTGTTGTCAGCTAACTTAATGGTGGTGTCGTGCTTGGCCACGCAGTCGTGGGTGAACAGGGAGTACAGGAGGGGACTAAGAATGCACCCCTAAGGTGCCCCCGTGTTGAGGATCAGCGTAGCACATGTATTGTTGCCTATCCTTACCACCTGGGGGTGGCCCATCAGGAAGTCCAGGATCTAGTTGTGGAGGGAGGTGTTTAGTCCCAGCGTCCTTAACTTAGTGATGCACTTTGTGGGTGCTATGGTGCTGAATGCTGAGCTGTAGTCAATTAACAGCATTCTCACATAGGTGTTCCTTTTGTTTTCCAGGTGGAAAAAGGCAGTGTGGAGTGCAATTGAGATTGCGTCATCTGTGGATCTGTTGGAGCGGTATGCGAATTGGAGTGGGTTTAGGGTATCCGGGATGATGGTGTTGATGTGAGTCATGACCAGCCTTTCAAGCACTTCATGGCTACAGACGTGAGTGCTATGGGGCGATAGTCATTTAGGCAGGCTACCTTAGTGTTCTTGGGCACAGGGACTATAGTGGTCGGCTTGAAACACGTAGGTATTACAGACTCGGTCAGAAAGAGGTTGAAAATGTCTGTGAAGACACTTGCCAGTTGGTCCGCGCATGCTCTGAGTACAGTCCTGGTAATCAGTCTGGCCTTGTGAATGTTGATTTGTTTAAAAGGTCTTACTCACATCCGCTATGGAGAGTGTAATCACACAGTCGTCTGAAACAGCTGGTGCTCTCATGCATGCTTCAGTGTTATTTGCCTTAAAGCGAGCATAAATTGCATATAGCCTGTCTGGTAGGCTCGTGTCACTGGGCAGCTCGCGGCTGGGTTTCCCATTGTAGTCAGTAATATTATGCAAGCCCTTCCACATCCAACGTTCACAGAGCCGGTGTAGTAGGATTCAATCTTAGTCCTGTATTGACGCTTGCCTGTTTTATGGTTCGTCGGAGGGCGTAGCGGGATTTCTTATAAGTGTCCTGCTCCTTGAAAGCGGCAGCTCTAGCCTTTAGCTCGGTGGGAATGTTGCCTATAATCCATGGCTTCTGGTTGGGATATGTACGTATGGTCATTGTGGGGACGACATGATCAATGCACTTATTGATGAAGCCGGTGAGTGAGGTGGTATACTACTCAATGCCATCGGATGAATCCCAGAATTTGTATTTTTTTTAAGCAAGTCAGTTAAAAACAAATTCATATTTACAATGATGGGCTACCCAAACAAAACTGGGCCAATTGTGCGCCGCCCTGTGGGACTCCCAATCACGGCCGGTTGTGATACAGTCTGGAATCGAACCAAGATCTGTAGTTATGCCTCTAGCACTGAGATGCAGTGCCTTAGACCGCTGCGCCACTCGGAAGTCAACATATTCCAGTTTGTGCTAGCAAAACAGTCCTGTAGCTTAGCATCCCCATCATCTGACCACTTCCGTATTGAGCGAGTCATTGGTAGTTCGTGCTTTAGTTTTTGCTAGTACGCAGGAATCAGTAGGATTGGATGGCGAGGGAGAGCTTTTTACAGGTCTCTGTGCGTGGAGTAAAGGTGGTCTAGAATTGTTTTTCCACTGGTTGCACTTGTGACATGCTGGTAGAAATGAGGTAAAACGTATTTAAGATTTCCTGCATTAAAGTCCCCGGGTCACTAGGAGCACCGCTTCTGGATGAGCATTTTCTTGTTTGCTTATGGCCTTATACATCTCGTTGAGTGCGGTCTTAGTGCAAGCATCGGTTTTTGGTGGTAAATAGACAGCTACGAAAAATATAGATGGAAACTCTCTTAGTAGATAGTGTGGTCTACAGCTTATCATGATGTACTCTACCTCAGGTGAGCAAAACCTAGAGACTTCCTCAATATTAGAGACCACGCACCAGCTGTTATTGACAAATTGACACAGACTACCACCCCTCGTCTTACCGGAGGTAACTGTCTTGCCGATGCACGGAAAATCCAGCCAACTTTATATTATCCATGTCGTCGTTCAGCCAACTCGGTGAAACATAAGATATTACAGTTTTTAATGTTCCGTTGGTAGGATAGTCTCGAACAGAGCTCATCCAGTTTATTCTCCAGTGATTGCATGTTGGCCAATAGGACAAATGGTAGAGCCGGGTTACCCACTCGCCAACGAATTCTCACAAGGCACCCGGATCTGCGGCCCCTGTATCTCCGTCTCATCTTCATGCGAATGACGGGGATTTGGGCCTGGTCCGGGAGCAGAAGTAAATCATTCGCATGAGACTCATTAAAGAAAAAAAATCTTCGTCCAGTTCGAGGTGAGTAATCGCTGTTCTGATATCCAGAAGCTCTTTTCGGTCATAAGAGACGGTAGCAGAAACATTATATACAAAAATAAGTTACAAGCAACGTGAAAAAACACAAAAAATAGCACAATTAGTTAGGAGCCCGTAAAACATTAGCCATCCCCTCCGGCGCCATTGTGTGGCATGGATGACCCTAGAGATGGCCCTTTCTCCTGCCCAATCAGTTGTGGCATTGTCCTCTGAAACACTGGGGCACATAGAAAAAAAGGGCCTCGATGAATTGTGCTGGAGAATATGTTACAGTGTGTCTGTCAGGAATTGTTTGAACCACACAACAATGATATACAGAGGTTGTAAAAGGCTCTGCCCGGTCAATCCGACGTCTGCTGTGACCTTACAGCATTTACTGCGATGCGGCCTCCGCAGAAGTCAGAGCAAGCATTCATGCTCTCAAATATTTTAACAATACGGATGGCTTTGTATAGCTCCACATTGACATGATTGGTTGACAGTAGGTTGGGGCGGGAGGTCCTGTATTAACACAAACTCACTTCCTTGACAACTTCCTTCACAACAGCTCTGCTGTCAACCAATCATGTCACTGTGGAGCTATACAGAGCCCTCTGCATTGTTAAAACATTTGAGAGCACGCAGCAATGCCGTACAGAGCTCGATTTGGTCTCTGCATGCCTCTGGAGACTCTGCAATTGCGTCACACCCTCCATACGAAACCTCCGACGACATTTTCAGATCAAGCATAAATTGTCTCTAATTCCATAGCATTATAAGTAATTTCACCTTTGATTATTAGGAAGGAAGCGTCACACAATTTTATTCCTCTGAGAATGCTAGCCACTCGAGAGCTTCCTATTTGTGCTGAATATACTTTTATTTATGTAAATAAAAAGTTATCTCAAGAACAAACAGCTTTAGAGAGCGGATGGTGGCGGAACTCCTTTTTACTGGAAATAGAAGCAGGTTTATTTGAAGAGGGGACATCTGTCACAATCTGCTACTACAAAGAGACCACTAGTGATGTCCTCCTGATGATGCAGTGGGCTATGGGTCTCATGCTGACCTCACCAGGCTGTGACGGGGGCTCCTGGTGAAATCATCCGGGGGTGATGGGGCTTCTGCTGACCTCACCAGTCTGTGAAGGGCTGTTTGGTTACAGTAGGGAGGGAGAAAAGACACACAAGTAACTACCCACTCCAACAAGCAGCTGACTTAGGGGCCTCCAGGGTATAGTCCCGAGATGTTTAAGTGATCTGAAGGACTACAGTACTATATGTCTCCAAGGGTAGTGCTCTAATCTGGAAGGGTTTTCTGTTTACTGTTCTAGAACAGACTGAGCTTAAAGGAGATGAAGGATGTAGGTTGGAGCCATGACAATGTTGATGGAGATGTCCACACACTGTTGATGTTTGTGTTTGCAATATAACCAGACACAAAAGACAGATAGTATTAACTATATCCACTGATATGACCTCAAATGAAAGTTAAGCCCGGTATTCCACAGTGCATCACCACAGAGAGAGAGTGTGTTAGAGAGAGTTAGAGGGATGGAGAGAGAGAGAAAGGGAGGGAGGTAGAGGGAGAGAGAGAGAGAGTCCAGTCCCCTCTCAGGTCCTCTCAGACAGGTGGGCATATACAGTAGCAGAACTCTGCTTTAATCCGTTCTATCCCATCAACCACTGCTCTCGCTCTCCTCCTGCTATCCTGCTCCAGCACCACACTCCACTCAGCCGCCTTGTCGATATCTTATAATGTACAAATTTGATAGCCAATTCAGAGCAAGGTCTCTCCCTCAGCATACTAAATGAAGCTGCAGGTCCAGTGGGATGGTAGAACTGAACTTGTCCAAAATAAGTAAGGAGTTCAAAACAGATAGAAAGTGGCTGAATGTAGTGAGTTCATCCACCCAGCATAGAGCTGAATGTAGTGAGTTCATCCACCCAGCATAGAGCTGAATGTAGTGAGTTCATCCACCCAGCATAGAGCTGAATGTAGTGAGTTCATCCACCCAGCATAGAGCTGAATGTAGTGAGTTCATCCACCCAGCATAGAGCTGAATGTAGTGAGTTCATCCACCCAGCGCAGAGCTGCATTTAGTGAGTTCATCCACCCAGCATAGAGCTGAATGTAGTGAGTTCATCCACCCAGCATAGAGCTGAATGTAGTGAGTTCATCCACCCAGCATAGAGCTGAATGTAGTGAGTTCATCCACCCAGCGCAGAGCTGAATTTAGTGAGTTCATCAACCCAGCGCAGAGCTGAATTTAGTGAGTTCATCCACCCAGCATAGAGCTGAATGTAGTGAGTTCATCCACCCAGCATAGAGCTGAATGTAGTGAGTTCATCCACCCAGCATAGAGCTGAATGTAGTGAGTTCATCCACCCAGTATAGAGCTGAATGTAGTGAGTTCATTCACCCAGCATAGAGCTGAATGTAGTGAGTTCATCCACCCAGCGCAGAGCTGAATGTAGTGAGTTCATCCACCCAGCGCAGAGCTGCATTTAGTGAGTTCATCCACCCAGCATAGAGCTGAATGTAGTGAGTTCATCCACCCAGCATAGAGCTGAATGTAGTGAGTTCATCCACCCAGCGCAGAGCTGAATTTAGTGAGTTCATCCACCCAGCGCAGAATGTAGTGAGTTCATCCACCCAGCACAGAGCTGAATTTAGTGAGTTCATCCACCCAGCATAGAGCTGAATGTAGTGAGTTCATCCACCCAGCATAGAGCTGAATGTAGTGAGTTCATCCACCCAGCATAGAGCTGAATGTAGTGAGTTCATCCACCCAGCGCAGAGCTGAAATTAGTGAGTTCATCCACCCAGCATAGAGCTGAATTTAGTGAGTTCATCCACCCAGCATAGAGCTGAATGTAGTGAGTTCATCCACCCAGCATAGAGCTGAATTTAGTGAGTTCATCCACCCAGCATAGAGCTGAATGTAGTTAGTTCATCCACCCAGCATAGAGCTGAATGTAGTGAGTTCATCCACCCAGCGCAGAGCTGAATTTAGTGAGTTCATCCACCCAGCATAGAGCTGAATGTAGTGAGTTCATCCACCCAGCATAGAGCTGAATGTAGTGAGTTCATCTACCCAGCATAGAGCTGAATGTAGTGAGTTCATCCACCCAGCATAGAGCTGAATGTAGTGAGTTCATCCACCCAGCATAGAGCTGAATGTAGTTAGTTCATCCACCCAGCATAGAGCTGAATGTAGTGAGTTCATCCACCCAGCGCAGAGCTGAATTTAGTGAGTTCATGCACCCAGCATAGAGCTGAATGTAGTGAGTTCATCCACCCAGCATAGAGCTGAATGTAGTTAGTTCATCCACCCAGCGCAGAGCTGAATTTAGTGAGTTCATCCACCCAGCATAGAGCTGAATGTAGTGAGTTCATCCACCCAGCATAGAGCTGAATGTAGTGAGTTCATCCACCCAGCATAGAGCTGAATGTAGTGAGTTCATCCACCCAGCATAGAGCTGAATTTATTGAGTTCATCCACCCAGCATAGAGCTGAATGTAGTGAGTTCATCCACCCAGCATAGAGCTGAATGTAGTGAGTTCATCCACCCAGCGCAGAGCTGAATTTAGTGAGTTCATCCACCCAGCATAGAGCTGAATGTAGTGAGTTCGTCCACCCAGCGCAGAGCTGAATTTAGTGAGTTCATCCACCCAGCATAGAGCTGAATGTAGTGAGTTCATCCACCCAGCATAGAGCTGAATGTAGTTAGTTCATCCACCCAGCGCAGAGCTGAATTTAGTGAGTTCATCCACCCAGCATAGAGCTGAATTTAGTGAGTTCATCCACCCAGCGCAGAATGTAGTGAGTTCATCCACCCAGCATAGAGCTGAATGTAGTGAGTTCATCCACCCAGCATAGAGCTGAATGTAGTTAGTTCATCCACCCAGCACAGAGCTGAATTTAGTGAGTTCATCCACCCAGCATAGAGCTGAATTTAGTGAGTTCATCCACCCAGCGCAGAATGTAGTGAGTTCATCCACCCAGCATAGAGCTGAATGTAGTGAGTTCATCCACCCAGCATAGAGCTGAATGTAGTGAGTTCATCCACCCAGCGCAGAGCTGAATTTAGTGAGTTCATCCACCCAGCATAGAGCTGAATGTAGTGAGTTCATCCACCCAGCATAGAGCTGAATGTAGTTAGTTCATCCACCCAGCGCAGAGCTGAATTTAGTGAGTTCATCCACCCAGCATAGAGCTGAATGTGGTGTGTTCATCCACCCAGCATAGAGCTGAATGTAGTGAGTTCATCCACACAGCGCAGAGCTGAATTTAGTGAGTTCATCCACCCAGCATAGAGCTGAATGTAGTGAGTTCATCCACCCAGCATAGAGCTGAATGTAGTGAGTTCATCCACCCAGCATAGAGCTGAATGTAGTGAGTTCATCCACCCAGCATAGAACTGAATGTAGTTAGTTCATCCACCCAGCGCAGAGCTGAATTTAGTGAGTTCATCCACCCAGCATAGAGCTGAATTTAGTGAGTTCATCCACCCAGCGCAGAATGTAGTGAGTTCATCCACCCAGCATAGAGCTGAATGTAGTTAGTTCATCCACCCAGCATAGAGCTGAATGTAGTGAGTTCATCCACCCAGCGCAGAGCTGAATTTAGTGAGTTCATCCACCCAGCATAGAGCTGAATGTAGTGAGTTCATCCACCCAGCATAGAGCTGAATGTAGTTAGTTCATCCACCCAGCGCAGAGCTGAATTTAGTGAGTTCATCCACCCAGCATAGAGCTGAATGTGGTGAGTTCATCCACCCAGCGCAGAACTGAATTTAGTGAGTTCATCCACCCAGCATAGAACTGAATGTAGTTAGTTCATCCACCCAGCATAGAGCTGAATGTAGTGAGTTCATCCACCCAGCGCAGAGCTGAATTTAGTGAGTTCATCCACCCAGCATAGAGCTGAATGTAGTGAGTTCATCCACCCAGCATAGAGCTGAATGTAGTTAGTTCATCCACCCAGCGCAGAGCTGAATTTAGTGAGTTCATCCACCCAGCATAGAGCTGAATGTAGTGAGTTCATCCACCCAGCATAGAGCTGAATGTAGTGAGTTCATCCACCCAGCATAGAGCTGAATGTAGTTAGTTCATCCACCCAGCATAGAGCTGAATGTAGTGAGTTCATCCACCCAGCATAGAGCTGAATGTAGTGAGTTCATCCACCCAGCATAGAGCTGAATGTAGTGAGTTCGTCCACCCAGCGCAGAGCTGAATTTAGTGAGTTCATCCACCCAGCATAGAGCTGAATGTAGTGAGTTCATCCACCCAGCATAGAGCTGAATGTAGTTAGTTCATCCACCCAGCGAAGAGCTGAATTTAGTGAGTTCATCCACCCAGCATAGAGCTGAATTTAGTGAGTTCATCCACCCAGCGCAGAGCTGAATTTAGTGAGTTCATCCACCCAGCGCAGAATGTAGTGAGTTCATCCACCCAGCATAGAGCTGAATGTAGTGAGTTCATCCACCCAGCATAGAGCTGAATGTAGTGAGTTCATCCACCCAGCGCAGAGCTGAATTTAGTGAGTTCATCCACCCAGCATAGAGCTGAATGTAGTGAGTTCATCCACCCAGCATAGAGCTGAATGTAGTGAGTTCATCCACCCAGCATAGAGCTGAATGTAATTAGTTCATCCACCCAGCATAGAGCTGAATGTAGTGAGTTCATCCACACAGCGCAGAGCTGAATTTAGTGAGTTCATCCACCCAGCATAGAGCTGAATGTAGTGAGTTCATCCACCCAGCGCAGAGCTGAATTTAGTGAGTTCATCCACCCAGCGCAGAATGTAGTGAGTTCATCCACCCAGCATAGAGCTGAATGTAGTTAGTTCATCCACCCAGCATAGAGCTGAATGTAGTGAGTTCATCCACCCAGCGCAGAGCTGAATTTAGTGAGTTCATCCACCCAGCATAGAGCTGAATGTAGTGAGTTCATCCACCCAGCATAGAGCTGAATGTAGTTAGTTCATCCACCCAGCGCAGAGCTGAATTTAGTGAGTTCATCCACCCAGCATAGAGCTGAATGTGGTGAGTTCATCCACCCAGCGCGGAGCTGAATTTAGTGAGTTCATCCACCCAGCATAGAGCTGAATGTAGTTAGTTCATCCACCCAGCATAGAGCTGAATGTAGTGAGTTCATCCACCCAGCGCAGAGCTGAATTTAGTGAGTTCATCCACCCAGCATAGAGCTGAATGTAGTGAGTTCATCCACCCAGCGCAGAGCTGAATTTAGTGAGTTCATCCACCCAGCGCAGAGCTGAATTTAGTGAGTTCATCCACCCAGCGCAGAATGTAGTGAGTTCATCCACCCAGCATAGAGCTGAATTTAGTGAGTTCATCCACCCAGCATAGAGCTGAATTTAGTGAGTTCATCCACCCAGCGCAGAGCTAAGCTCCGGTGATCCCCTTGAAGCTGACGTAAATTATTAATTAAGAGTCAAACGCCTTGTTTCTTGTGAAATTACCTTTCCCTCCCCCGGCCCTCCCGTCCACGCTAGCCAGTGGAATAATTAGTTATAAGGGCACAGCCGCTCTCCGATTTTAATCATGTAACAGAAGGAGAATATTCCTACAGTGAACACATTAGGTCTGGAGTTTGGTGGGAGGGAAAAACCCCCACAAAGCGTCGGAGAACACTCTGGAAATTTGAGCAGGCGCTTGAGCCGTTAATTAAAAATGGATGTCATATTAGAGATGAAGATTTTAACTCAACAGCCAGAGGAAAATTGAGAGCTTATTGAAGCCATCTGCTGCCCAGGAGAAGGATGTGCTGCAAAAACACCTGCTGTGTGCCTCTATATGATCAAATACCATATACACCATCTCTATACATTTGGATATTGATGAGAAGACACATCTGAATAGGTAAAACTCTCTATTTTCAGTAGCAGTATTTCTCTAGTTGACACCATGGCCTCTCATCACCACCTGAGCACTGTGACAGAACAGAAGAGTTAGTTCAGAGATTTAAGCTAACTTTCTCCATAATCTCTGTTCTGGCTTTTAGCAACTGTGTGCCGTGATGCCAGGGGAACAGGAGGGTAAAATGGTGTAACTGTCACTTTAATAGTCTGAATATTTCCTGTGGAGCTGGTGGGCTCTTGTTGATCATTTCCTCCCTCTCATCCTCTCCCGTTCCTCTACCCCCTGCCGCGAGAGAGGCCCCAGGCCTGTACTCACTAACGCTTAATGCGTCACAATTACCACAGTGATGGAGCCTGCAGACCCCCCACATTCCCTCCAACCATTTCACTGACTCACACATGGCAGACAGACGACAAAATCACCCCCCGCCAACAACCCCAGACTCTGACCTGATTGCACCTTCGCCCTCATTTCAGCTTTGTGTAGCTCAGATCGGCTGATAAGCACTCTTTATGAAGATTCAAAAGTACTTTGAAACCTAACACCAATATTGTTCCTCGGATTACAACTCAACCTAATACAGCTGCTGTTAAACAGGTCTATTCATCTTCTTCAAACTGCTGTGCCATGCTATGTCAGTCTTATACAGCACTATTCAGCCTCATAGCATGTGTTTCCATCTTTCACTTCAGACATCCGTCAACATAAGCAGGCCAGTGTATAACCTTCAGCACGGTGACTCACTACACAAGCGTTTCTTCAAGCCGTTAACCATCTGCTCTAAAGCGAGGGGGATCTCATCCTCATTGTTTTATTACCCCAGTAATCATCCATGAAGCCCGTTCTAACATGTCTCCCACACTGACGCTGTGCACTTCAATCGTTTGTTCTACAGAAGCACTCTCTCTTCCCTAACCTCTAACACACACGTCCTGTCTCACCCCGAATGCTCTGTTTACATATTCAGCTCCTTAAACGACCACATCTATGGCTCAGTGATATTGTATTATAGAGGGGATATGTGTTTGTTGTTCAGCTCTTCTCCTTGCCGGCACTGCCTGTCTGAGTCACTGAATCACTGCCTGTCTGAGTCACTGAATCACTGCCTGTCTGAGTCACTGAATCACTGCCTGTCCGAGTCACTGAATCACTGCCTGTCCGAGTCACTGAATCACTGCCTGTCCGAGTCACTGAATCACTGCCTGTCCGAGTCACTGAATCACTGCCTGTCCGAGTCACTGAATCACTGCCTGTCCGAGTCACTGAATCACTGCCTGTCCGAGTCACTGAATCACTGCCTGTCCGAGTCACTGAATCACTGCCTGTCCGAGTCACTGAATCACTGCCTGTCCGAGTCACTGAATCACTGCCTGTCCGAGTCACTGAATCACTGCCTGTCCGAGTCACTGAATCACTGCCTGTCCGAGTCACTGAATCACTGCCTGTCCGAGTCACTGAATCACTGCCTGTCCGAGTCACTGAATCACTGCCTGTCCGAGTCACTGAATCACTGCCTGTCCGAGTCACTGAATCACTGAGTGTCTGGGAAATGAGCTCAATGTAAACACAAGAGACAGAGTGTCATAAAGATTCATACAGTGGCACATTCCACACAACCCTGGAGGGCACTGTGATAAGCCACCACTGAGACTCTGCAGTGCCACCTAGGGAGACTGGCAGACAGGCAGCGTGCTGCTCTTCGCCCAGCAGACACCGTCCCATGAAGGGAGAGGAGTCAAACCCAAAGTGGCACATCATTCAGGGACAAGGGGGAATAGTGTATTTGCAATCACAGTCACAGCGCCTGGCACGCACTCGCAGGCAAGAGAAGGCTTCTGAATATTCATCAATATGTCTTCTGCTCCATGTATTTTATTCATTATTAATGAAGCCAAGGAGGGATTCTCAGGGACGCTATCAGAAATGTCAAATAATATCACATTTTAGCCAACAGGGTTCCTTGTCAGGCTGATGTGTTTGTGTCTGAATGAGGGTCAGCTCTCTGTGGGAAACATGGGAGACAGTGTTCACTGTGGCCCAGCCCAGGTAAACAGACCAGGGGTGTGTAGTGTTGACTGTGGCCCAGCCCAGGTACCCAGACCAGGGGTGTGTAGTGTTGACTGTGGCCCAGCCCAGGTAAACAGACCAGGGGTGTGTAGTGTTGACTGTGGCCCAGCCCAGGTACCCAGACCAGGGGTGTGTAGTATTGACTGTGGCCCAGCCCAGGTCAACAGACCAGGGGTGTGTATTCTTGACTGTGGCCCAGCCCAGGTACCCAGACCAGGGATGTGTAGTATTGACTGTGGCCCAGCCCAGGTAACTCAAACAGCCCTAGAGGGACCAGACAGAAAGGCTGAGGTCTGGGGACTCCTCATCTCCTCCAGAGTCTGAGTCCATAGCTAGACCATAACACAACAACATCAGTAGGGAATCCTCTACAGACTGCTGCAATGCAATGCAAGTTGTTACGAAAGGAAATACATGTTTTAGAGCGACAGAAAATCAATATTACAAGACTGTCTGAAATGCAAGAGAACAAATCTGAGTGAGCCTGTAGAAATCTGTATAAAATGGAGTAAGAATGAGTAAGACTTAATAATCCTGACTAAACCGGTATAAGGAAGCCCTGACACTCAAAACAGTGGATGGATCAGAGCACAGACAGAGCAGCATGCATTATGAATCACTGTATAACAGTGGGATCACTGGGAGAAACCCTGCTCTATCTGGCAGAGAGAAAGAGAGAGAGAGAGCATGCACACAAACACACACACACACACACTTATGCCTCGCTAATAGGGTACTGTCCACACACATTCCGGCAACCATCCATTGCATAATGACACTAACACAAACAGAGGAACGGCGACACAAACAGACTCCTATCCTCTCCACGGTTAGATCAAAAGGACAGAAGAGCACTCCGGGCTCCAACAGGCGACAGCGCCTACCTGTTAATAGATCATTACCATCTAATAATTACCCATTATAGCTTGCTCTCACACACACTCCACAAAGCCACGGCTGAGCCGAGCACGACTGTCCTATCTCTCTCTCTCCTTTCTCCTCACTCACTGTTAACATCTGACAGTTTTGTGTGTGTGCCAATACAGATTTTTAAATTAAAACATAAAAAACCTTAATTGCACATCAAGGTTTATTCGCCTGCCCCTCCTCCAACCCCACACCGAAGGCACCGAAGCAATAATTGTTTCTCCACTCAGGCCTGCACTATGGGGCTTAAATCTCTGCCTTCATCCCCCCAGGCCTCTCAAGTAGCTGAAGGTATAGGAGTCGATTTCTATTTCATCTGCTGCTTGGGGAGCAATATAGCTTCTCTGAAAACCAGACGTTAAGGTATATCTGTTCTCAACCTGAATAGACACCAGAATGTAACAGCACAACATATATACCTGCATACTCAAACATTAATTTATAACAGTACAACATTGATAGAATGTCACAGTTGATATCTATAGCACCAGGAGCTAAATTAAGTATCGATTACATCTTTCATTCCTTTTCTGTCCTTGTTTCTTACTCCCTTCATAATAACTCCCCTTTTTTCTCCTCTTTTCTCTCTCTTTCCCTTTCCCCCTTTATCTCCAGCTGGCCCTGGGTCAAGAAGATGACTCTCCAAGCCCCAAGAGCTCCTCAGCAGACGGGTCGTCCTCTAAGACGGTGGGTCTCCTGGGGAGTCAGACTCCCCTTTCCCCCCTGAGTCGCTGGATGCTCCAGAGTAAAAGTCGGGCAGCCAATGCCACCTCCCTGGAGCTGCCCTACCGCTCACCCATTCCCTTCTCCAAGCAGGAGTTCTGGGAGATGCTGGGTAGTGACCTGATGAAGCCAGACACCTCCTCTTCCTCCCGCGTCAAACGCCGGCCCATCGTCAAGACGGGCAAGTTCAAGAAGATGTTTGGCTGGGGAGACTTTTACTCTAATATCAAGACGGTGCGTCTCAACCTGCTGATTACCGGCAAGATCGTAGACCATGGCAACGGAACGTTCAGCGTCTACTTCCGCCACAATTCCACGGGCCAGGGCAACATCTCAGTCAGCCTGGTGCCGCCGGTCAAGGCGGTGGAGTTTGACCTGGAGCGCCAGAGCGTGGTCTACCCCAAAGACTCTAAGATCTTCAACTGCCGCGTGGACTATGAGAAGGTGGACCGCAGCAAGCGCACGTCGCTGTGCAACTACGACCCGTCCAAGACCTGCTTCCAGGAGCAGACACAGAGCCATGTCTCCTGGATCTGTTCCAAGCCCTTCAAGGTCATCTGTATCTACATCTCCTTCTACAGTACAGACTACCGCCTGGTCCAGAAGGTCTGCCCGGACTACAACTACCACAACGAGATGCCCTACCTGCCCTCGGGCTAGAGGGGGACACACAGGAGGGGGAGAGGAGGGACGAGGGCAGGAGTGACTCTGTAGGGTGAGGGGCCACCAGATTGAGCTGGATTAAACTTTTTATGTAATTTGCTGCAACACCTCACCAGACAACCCCTCGCTGTAGCCAGACTACTGTACCCTGTAAAAACGTATATATGCAACAAATACAGTATGCACACAGTGAGGCATTGATATTTAGTGCTGTCATGAAGCATTCATCGACAGGAACAGTAGTAACTAGCACGCCCAACATCATCACACACGTTTACCTCAACTCAAACCTCTAATTTCGCTACCTACTTTGCTAAATACAGAAAACACCTACAAACATCTATGAATGTTTTCGTGAACACTGTCATTCAGGTGAGGTAGCACTCTACTTTCAAAAGGGCACTTTCCATTTCTTTCCCAATGCTCCCATATCCCACGCCAACCCTCTCTCCCCACGCCTATCCTATGTCATCCCGATAGGCTATCCCACGCCAACCCTCTCTCTCCCCACGCCTATCCTATGTCATCCCGATAGGCTATCCCACACCAACCCTCTCTCTCCCCACGCCTATCCTATGTCATCCCGATAGGCTATCCCACGCCAACCCTCTCTCTCCCCACCTCTATCCTATGTCATCCCGATAGGCTATCCCACCCAATGTTTATTCTAAAGGTATGACATTCTATCAAACATCATCTCTATCTTTCCCTGAATTATGTAACCTCTATGACATAGAAAAGAGAGATTGAGAGAGTGTGAAAGAAAGAAAAAAAAGAAAGAGAAAGAAAGAAAGAGAGAGAGAGAGCAAAGAGAGAAAGCAAAAGCAATCGCCAGACAAAAATATGGGACAGGGCTTAAGTTCAACGTGAGAGAAATAACTTGATTCTGCATAGAGATAGGCACTTGCCTCTCCACACATGATAGAGAGGGAAGGGGGAGAGAGAGAGAGCGAGAGTGAGCACGAAAGTGGGAGAGGGGGAGAAATGAGAGATTCAGAGAGCTCTTTTAATTAAAGTGGAGAGAGAAGGCGATGTAGAGTATTCAGCTCCTTCTATTGTCCCCTCTGTATGAAAAAGATTACATTTTGTTGCAGTCAGGATTCCTGATTTCAAGCTTTGATAACTTCGGCTGTGTGTGGGAGATTTCTCTTTCCTGACAAACGCTGTGTGTTCACTAAAGTCTGATCATTATCTGGAATAAATTAAAATAAAACTAATTAAGGCTTCACCGAGAGAGGGCGAAATGTATTCCTGGAAATCAAGTTAGGATTATTAGGATGCGAGCGAGGAGCACAGCGAGGGGTATAGTGGATAGTTGTGTTATGGCTCCCTGGCCCAGCAGCTTGGCCCTCAGTTAACAGCTCTCTCATCAAGATGAACAGCCACTGGCTGGCTGAACTCATGTCCATTTCACAAACAACAACACTAGACAAAATACTGTATACATCTCATTTAGGGACAACTGATTCTGTACTGACAATATGGGCTGTTTGGAAATTGACTCATAGCACCTATATAGACTACGTGATGATTTCCTGACTATGAATTTTCCAATGGCAGGTGTCAAACTTTGAACACTGAATGCATAATATATGGTATTACTAATGTATTTGTAAAAAGGAAAAACCTCAATATAACAGAAGTGATTGAACCCCATGGCCTTTGGCCTTTGGCACTGCTGTGCTCTGATTGGTCTGGAGGGAGCTTAGTGGGGTTTCTGTAGCACTGAGGCCTGGGAGGCCAGTGTGTGACTTGGATCAGGAACCACTCACTATAAAGTCCTCCTCCTGTGGGGGGTACGGGAGCATCACATCAGGTAGAGATGGAGCAATTTGACTGTAGGTAGAATAGAAGAGAGAGAGAATAAAAGAGAGAAAGGCTCACTCACAAGGCTATATATGGGAAGTACTGTAAGTGAGATCTGAACATCAAAGTGTCTGGGTGTTTAATTTACTGTTAAAGAGTTGGGTAGCCCCTGTCTTTATGAGGCCATAACCACAACATCTCTGTTAGGCTGCTGCCGTTGCTGCCTCTCTCAGGCTGCCTCTCCCTGCTGCCGTTGCTGCCTCTCTCAGGCTGCCTCTCTCTGCTGCCGTTGCTGCCTCTCTCAGGCTGCCTCTCTCTGCTGCCGTTGCTGCCTCTCTCAGACTGCCTCTCTCTGCTGCCGTTGCTGCCTCTCTCAGACTGCCTGTCTCTGCTGCTGCTACAACAGCCCTGCAGGGTCCAGCAGGGAACATTAACCACTAACATCACAAAGACTAAATTATCTTCTAAGATATTACTGTTTATTCAGACGCATAAACCCCAATCTACACTTCAGACCCCTGATGCTTACTGGTGATTTGGTTTTCCTCTGAGCAAATGTTTTACTTGAAAAGACAATATGCAGTGGTTTGTCTGTGGTGGTTCTCCCTTGTCGAGATGCTGGTAAAATAGATCTGTCTGGTTTATCACTAGTGTCACAGTCAATCCTCATAGTCACACCTGCTGTGTTTAAATGCACACTAATAATCTGGAATTAGTCAGAATTCAATGAGTCTGAATTAAACAAGTAAACACCCATATTGGACAAGAAGAGTCCAGTAATCCGAATGAGCTCATTTCAAGTGAAACGAGTGTACAATACTATTTTCCTAAACAATTTGTTTGGGATTTATTAAGTCAGTATTTGGCATGTAAACATTACATTCAGATTACTGTTGTTTGCATGACAGCTTTCTGGTGAATATTTGCAATTGTTAAGAGGCAGTTTTGGACCTCTTAGGAACAAATTAAACATGAAAGGAAGCGATTGAAGACAAAAAATTATGTAATGCTCTGCATTAGTTGTTGGTGCTTGCAACCTTTTGGGAAAATGTGCCTCATGCAACCATCAATGGAATATCATTATACAGTAGTAAGCATGCAAACAGTAGACAGTATTCAGAACATATTAGAGTCCAAGTGCAGTTGATTTGTTTGTTTATTATGATCCCCAGTAGCTTTTGCAGAAGCAGCAGCTACTCTTCCTGGGGTCCACAGAGTTCATCTGAATACCCAGATACTCCAACAGAATTGTGCATGTAAGCATAGTACCTTCCCTGTCTCACAGTAAACTGATGCAAGTACTGCCTGGCAAGACCCTGTCCCTCTCCCTCTCAGAGTTGGCATGCAGGGAAGTATAGCCTCATGTCGCAGTTTGTAATGTTGGGATTTACCAACTAGTGTGTGGAAGTCTGCCATTGGCCTAAACTCATCCCACTCCTCTTCCTACTCCTCTCTGCCCATCTGGGCTCTCTTTTCCCCTACCCACAACATGCCCTCCTATCCTCTCTGTGTCTCTCCTCTCACTGTGACCAGCTCCCCTAACCTCCATGCCCCCATGTTCTTGTGTCGGGGCTACCTCCCCTGCCCTGGCGCTGAACCACTGTGGGCAGGTCCTCATCCATCTCTCTTTCTCTCCCTCTATCCCCGCCCGCCAGAGTCCAGCTCGGAGCTCATCTGGCTAATCTCTCGGCTTAACAGTGAGGCCAACTGAACCCTCACAGTGAGATCACACACAATTGCCGCCCCCCCCCCTCTCCATTTAAAGTATTTTACGTCAGCCTCCTTCCAATCTGTCAGGTTAAAGACAAGAAGACTTCCTGGAAAACAGGCTTAGGCCTAGAGGTGTGCCAACCTGCCTAACCTACTGACGCCCCACTCACCTCCATCCCTCCACCAGCCCTGTAACATCTGGATAAGACATCTGGACTTTCAGAGGAGACATGGAGTAAAACACCTTGAGGTGGAGCCACACCCCCTCCTGACAACTAGAAAACTAACAGAGACACTGCTGGACTGTTATGACTGCTGGGTCACATGTACCGCCTCTCTACCTTCCCCAGTCCCTCGCTCCAATCCTCACCCCATCCTCGCAAATGAACAGCAATATATCACTGAGACTCCAGCATGCTCCTCTATGGCTGCTCAAACATAGGGTGCTGCTGGTTGGAAGAAGAGAGAATGTTGCTGTAGGATGGCCAGTGTTGTTATGGTGACAGTCTTATTGTTGTCCAATGGAGTGCCAACAGACTTGTGGACAGTTGGCCTTCCATAGGCCACAGGGCAATGCTTGTCCTCACAGCACACAATAGAAACAGAACTGACCGTCAGATATATATATATATACATATACAAACTACAAGTTCTCTGACCTAAATAAAGTTGTATTTAATGTGGGTCATGCCGTGGAGTGGTCTGTTTTATCTTTTCACATTCTTTTGTTTCAGTGTCATGTTGATGATATAGCATAAGGATGATATGATGGCATTAATTGTGGTTTCCGACATTCAAAAAATCAATAAAGTACACAAAAGAACGTATCACTTCAATTGTCGAGAAACAGGCTCCAGTCTTATATCTTGTTTCGCTTGACAAATTCACTGTGAGCCAGAAAGTGTCAATGTCGATGAAATCTTTATTTTGTCTAATTTGCATATGCTCATATTGTGCGCCAACGGCAAAGAAAAGATGTGGCAATGTGTGTTAATGGCCCTTACAGAAACACGAAGAGAGAGAGAAAGAGGAAAGAGAAATAAACTCGAGAAAAGGGGTTAATGTTTCAACTAGGATGATGCATGCAACTCCTTTAATGAGCCTCTCCTTTCTTTCTTTCTTTGTGACTTTTCTCTCTCCTTTATTTTGGGAATGTAATTGACATTAAATCCGTTCGGCTTCTTAATTAAATCCCAGACAACTGTTAACGAGGAGATGAGTTCAAACCTTCAGCTCACTACATCCCTTTAAACAAGATCGATTACGGCATGGCTGGCGGCAAAGCCCCTCTCCTCCATCTCCTCATCCCTCTGCCAACGCCCCCTTGTTTCCATAAAAGCGCCGCCTGCCTCAGGATAACCTTGCTGGAGATGATGAAAGAAAAGGGAAAAAGTCAACAAGATAGAAGAATAGAAATCTAATTTGGAAGGCAGGGTTCTTGTGAATGTGAAATCTATATAACAGCAATGTTGTGGCTGACACACAGGGAGAGAGGAAGCTGGTAGTGGTGAAGGAGAATAGAGTGAATAGAGTTTACATGGAACAGTCTAAAGGGAGAGAAACAACGGACACCAGTGTTGTCGTACTGGCACAGACTGAGGCGTTTTGGCTCTCTGGGAGAGAAAACAATTTGTGAGTGCGAGCATCTGGTTGGGGAAGTGGCGTTTCAGCAGGAATAATAGGGAACGGGACCATAGTCAATTGAGAAAATAACTAGTGATGGCATGAGAAGGTGGGGGGAGGCGTGAAAAGCTAAAAGTGATAAATAGACATTCACACAAGTAACCTTGAGCTATGAAAAAGTGTATCCGAAGAGCAAGACAAGACTTGAGAGAGAGAGAGAGAGAGAGAGAGAGAGAGAGAGATATAGAGAGAAAGAGATAGAGAGAAAGAGAGAGAGAGGAGAGAGATTCTTTGCAGGGCATGCGTACTATAAGTCGCCCACCTCCTATTTATACACAACATGCCCTTTATACGCATAATATTACCGGCTAATTACTGATTTCCCATTATTGTCTGAGTCAACAACATAATACTGTACCTCACCTGCCTGGGAACATGGCCTCAATTGTAATATCTCAATTTGCAACATCATACCTCCATAGAGGTATCTGTTACCCAACAATACTAAATATATCACAAGTTCCTTGATCTACAGGTTCTATATCCCATTCACTTTACTAATACCAATATCAAGACCATCCTTTCTATATTCAGCAGCTGTATCGGTGAGCTGTGACACTATTTGTCCCTAGGATCTATTTCCACACACCAGGCACGGTGGCTTGGCTTCTAAGACCACCAGTCTTATGTAAGCTGATTAGGCTACAGTTACCTGGGTACCAACCCTGTTCAGAAGACGGTAATTCCAGGAAATTACCTTTAAAACTGCAAAATGTTCTGTCTGCCCCATGGCACAATGAGTAGAATTGCTTGAAATGAGTTTTAAAACTGCAACATTTTTTCTCCGCCCGTGGCAAAATGCACAGACTTTCAGAAAATCTACTTTCTAAACATTTGACGCACTAGGTGGGGGGCCCCCAAACCAAATCTCGCTGAGGCCTCACAAAAAGCTAGGACCGGCCCTGCACACGAATGCTCTAAGTGGTTTCATGTTCCAGCATTCTAATGGTCTCTCTGGACTGCCATTCCAATCATGCAGAGCAGTGGGTGTGTAGGGCCTGGAGGTTATTAGCCCAGTGTGTTAGATTAGAGGCCCTCAGAGCTGGTTCATATGTGGGAGGGAAGAACAAACAGAGGCCAAGATAGCCAGCCTGATTCTGTGCCTGAGCCTCCATGATCCCCCAGCTCTGTATCCATGCCCCTGATGGAACACTAACTGGGCCTTATGCACTATTCACCACTTACACAGGCAGTGACAGAGCTGGGAGAGAGCCCAGGCCAGAAGAACACTGAGGAAGGGAGAGGGATGGAAATACATTGTGTTGAAAGAGGGGTGGAGAGAGGGATACTGAATAATAAGGGCAGGGGGGTTGGTATACACTAAGTGTACAAAACATTAGGAACACCTGCTCTTTCCATAACAGACTGACCAGGTGAATCCAGGTGAAAGCTATGATCCCTTATTGTTGTCACTTATTAAATCCACTTCATTTAGTGTAGATGAAGGGGAGGAGACAGGTTAAAGAAGGATGTTTAAGCCTCGAGATAATTGAGACATGACTTGTGTATGGGGTAGGGTGGGGTAGGGTGGGGTAGGGTGGTATGTGGTGGTCTGCTTTCGAGACTTTGTAGAGTCCATGCCCTGACGAATTGAGGAAGGTGCTCTTAATGTTTTGTATTTAATTTATTAACATTTTATTTTATTTATTAACTTTTATTTAATCAGGGGAGCCCAGTTGAGACCAGGGTCTCATTTTCCAATGGTGCCATGAGACCACAAAGCAAATGGAAAGTTGCAGATATGGAAAGATAAAGAAAAACTCCAACTGTATGTGTGCGTGCCTGCGTGTGTGTGTGAGTATGTGACGCAGTGAGAGATTGTTGGAAAGGAACAGGAACAGCCCGGGGGATACAGTGGAGTCAAACTGAATCAACTAATTAGATTAGAATCATTTCACAATGGCTTCAGACACTGTAAATCATTATTTTATCCTATTATTCTTGTGAAGAGAAAAACAAAGCCTTTAGTATAGAAACATGAACTACCATCAACAATATAGTGAAACTACAATTAGTTGTCACATACTAGGCTAGTCACTAGTTTCATAATCCTGCTACATTTCAACTGACCTTGTAGATGCATTTTCAAAGAATTGCTGTCCATGGTACTGAAATCTCTGATTGCTGCTATTTGCTTAATGTTTCCATTGGACATTTCACATCACTCAGTCCTCTGGGATGCAGTTGGCTTTCTGTTCTGGTCATGGACGTGTCACAGCAAACCTAAAGGCCATCAAACCTATTATGACCATAACCACAATGATCAATAAATACATCATGTTACTGTGCCAACAATATGAGCCCACTCCAGTGTGTCTCAATGGGGTCAACTGTTCATCTGTGCACAACAAAGAGAGATATGTGTCCATCACAGTGTTGACATTAAGGATAATATCTGTCTGCGTTAGCCAATAAGACAGTGTTATCTGTAGGTTATGATGAAGGCATCAGGTCTCTGATCTCTGGATCAGCCAACAAAGAGGACATTTCCACTTAACTAAGCGAAGCTGAGGAAAGGTGTGATTAAAATTCAGTGACAGGCCTTTAAATACCAGCCAGGGATGACAATGGTGCCCTTTGGCAAGGTAATTATTCACTCTGCTGAAAGACCATCAGGTGTGTGTGTGTGAATGTGTGAGGGGTGGGTCTGAGTTTGAGCCTTTAGTTTTGAGGCGGTGTGTTTGAGAAATACAAGTAACAGCATCTGTTTTTTCAGTCTAGATGTAAGAAGTGTTTGTGTCTAACTCGGTAATGCCGACAGACACTAAGGGCCTTTAATAGGCTGATACATGTGAGATAAGGACATTAGACAGCGAGAGAGAGAGAGAAAGAGAAAGGGAGAGAGAGAGAGAGAGAGAGAGAGAGAGAAAGTGAGAGAGGGAGGGAGAGAGAGTAAAAAAGAGAGATGAAGCGAGAGAGGGAGGGAGAGAGAGTGAGAAAAAGAGAGATCAAGCAAGAGACAGAGAGGGAGGAGGGAGAGAAGGAGGGAGAGACATGAACTGGTAAAGGTTAGCTTTCTACCACTCCATCACTGTCTCTGTCTTAGCCTCTCCAGACCCCCATCTCTCTTTCCATCTTTTTTTCTCTTTTACCTCCAAGCGAACAACATTTGATATGATCTACTGAGGAGGTGCTGTCGTCCTCTCACACCGAGTTGAGACCCAGACTACAGCCCAAGGCCTAATGGGATGAGACTCTTATTGAGAAGCTGTCCTTCAAAAGCTGCAGCTTGACAAAACAAAAACAAAAAAATCATCTTTCTTCTTGTCTTTCTGTAGCTCCCTCTCCCACCTCTCCAGGTGTTTCTTCTGACAGTCTACTGCCTACTGTGGGGTTCTTGATAAGAGTCATGTGGGGAGGCAGGTGGTTGGGGGTTGTATTTTTGGGGCTGATCACCCCCCTTTTGTACCTCCCCCTCCATTCCTTGGCTGTGTGAGTGTTGGGCTCGGATCATTATCGGCAGCCCTGAATGGGATTCATCATGCGATGTGCAGAGTCAGCTGCAGTCAACGTGCAACACCCTTCGCCACTTCTCAATCAATCTTCATTTGCCTCTTTTCCTCATTTTTGGTTGGGGAGACAGATTTCTCTAGTGAGAAACCTTAGTTCCTTTAGTTTTCCACTCTTAGTAAACAGAATAGAACGTGTTACATTTTCACCCAGGACAGATTCTAAAACAGAAAATAGGTTTCAAAAATAGTTTGAGTCTTGTGTCCTGCTGTAGGATGACTGTTAGTTAAACAGAAAGAAGGCCTTGAGCAGTGAAGGAATACTGATATCATCCATAGATATCCCCCTACAGGCACTATTACAACTACAAGTTATGAATATTACACACTAATGAAATGCCACATCCACAGAACCAGCTACAATTTAGGAAAGAGGAGTTTTTCTTTTTGCAACGCTAGGACATTATTGGAATCCCTTAGATGTAAAGATGAGAAGTTTGGCCATGTTCCCTCTATAAAATGCCTGAATAAAAAGCTTGCTGACAGACTTGTCTCTTTTATTGCTGTGAATGGATTCATTTTTGAGTCCTTCATAGTTTACTTTGTGACATGAATGACCTCTATATGTATGTGAAAGGAAACCTGCAGGTCCCAAGGAGGTTGCAGTCAGATCTGGTAGAACTGAGGCCGTAACACTAACACTTGGCCTTTTTCACAGGGGAGACCATTTTTTATCACCAGAATTTCTGGGGCCCCCATTTTTCCCCCAATAATTTCTTGCGACCCAAAGCTAATGACACAACCTAAAAATCTGTACATGTTGATGTTTACATCAACAAATAACCTTATCGAAATGAAAAGAAAGCAATAAATACATTTACTCAATGACCTTTATCTTTCTCAAAAACGTTTGTATATGGTCCCATACAATAATCTATACTCTTAATTTAAAGAAGATTTAAAAAATGTGGGGCCAACCCAGTACAGTGGGGTCATGACCCCGACTTTGAATACCACTGCTCTAAGCCTATCGTTGTGTACTATAATACTTACTGTCTGTAATCATAGCTAGTTCTAGAAAAGCTCAGGCCTACCTTCAAGCAGCTCATACCAAGCCTCTAGCCAGCACCATGTAGCTCTTTGTTTCCCAATAAAAAGACACTCAAACAAAGACCAATGCTTCTATCCTTGTTAGATCTCGGTCCTGGCAGAAAGACGACTTTTGTCAGTGTCTTATTTCTGAGCGTTACAGTGTGCAGACACCCCGCTCATTTTCATGATAGATATCTCTGATCAGCAAAACGTTTTGCTGCTCATTACCCTGAGCATAACTTAAGACTTGTCTCCAGTCTCACAGACCTCATCTCTAACAATAACCATGGTGTTAGTCATGATTGCCATTCTCATTCAAACCTTCATATATCATCAGGTCTCTGCAGCTCAAATGAATTGCTTATGTCTTCATACAATCTTCGGACACCGTGACGGCCTCCTATCCTATAGCCCTAATACCGTCTACACTATCCTATTGCGCTAATAACGTCTACACTATCCTATAGCCCTATTACCGTCTACACTATCCTATAGCCCTAATACTGTCTACACTATCCTATAGCCCTAATACCGTCTACACTATCCTATAGCCCTAATACCGTCTATATACTATCCTATAGCCCTAATACCGTCTATATACTATCCTATAGCCCTAATACCGTCTATATACTATCCTATTGCCCTAATACCATCTACACTATCCTATAGCCCTAATACCGTCTACACTATCCTATAGCCCTAATACCGTCTACATACTATCATTTAGCCCTCAACCCTCTCCATGCCCTTGACTGTACCTTGGTGTCGAAGTCTTGATGCTGGCTTTAAAGTGCTTCCATTGTGTATACTGAAAGACTGGGGACCTGGTGGTAGTTGGCCAGTTACAGTGTGTGCATCTGCTCATTACCTTTAGCATTTTAGAATACTAGCATTTTGTATTGGGTTGTAGAGGTCGCATAGACCACAGGATTCCAATTCACTGTTGAACACCAACAGAATTATTATGATTAATGGCTGAATGTGCAGGGTTGAGTTGACTTGATTCCTTTTTAGACCCAAAAACCATTGGCTTAAATGTACCCCTCTGGAACGCAATGTTAAATTGGGAGATGGTCTGAAGAGAGAGAGATACAGTAAAGAGCAACTAAAGAGAACAAGTTGCACAATAAAACACACAGACAGTATGACTGATCAAATGCACGCACACACACGCGCACACACAGCCAGTTCCAGCCGCTCAAACAAAGCCAATCCCTTCTCACACGGAGGGGATTTGGGACAGTATCAAACAAGCGAGCCAATTGGAATTATGAACAGGGTCAATGCTTCACATAAGACACAGAGACTCCTCTTCCACTAAAATCACTCTCCCTGGCTGGCCTTTGTCCTTGACCGCTTTTGACCTCTCCTCCGTGGGGATTGAGTTATTGACCCTGTGGCCCGGTGGAACAGTGCTTATTGATGGAGCCTGTGGTGGTGGTGAAGGGGTTGGTATGGGGGGGCAACAAGGTGAGGGTGGGGAAGTGGATGTTTTATGAGGCCCTTAACATTTAGTTCCCCAGCATTTCAATCCGCGTGTCTATTAAAGATGGCTGCTCCTCTTACGCGTTCCCCATCCATCACACCGCCAGAGAGCCACCCCACACTGACAGACAGCTCAATATGACAGAGAGAGAGAGAGGAGGATGGAGGGAGTGGGTCTGAGTGTACAGCAGTAATGGAACAACCGAGACAGAGAGAATAAGACATATAGAGGTAGCCTACAGAGTGTACAATTACAGATGAAAACAAGGAAAGAATTTGGCAGAAGACCCAACAATATGGAGAAACACTGAGCTCCTCACAGAGCAGCATCATGACTTTACTCCCAATATGGCTCCTTTATAGCCAACAGTAGTGGTAAGTTAGGAGCAGTGAAACAGACTCCATAGTCGGAGCAGAAACAAAGCTTCTGGTTGGAAAAGGAAGTCAAACAAGCGGTAAATAAAAACAGACCCTGAGAAATAGATGAGGTCTCAGTTCCCCCAGGCAGTGTGTGTGTGTGGGCCAGACAGGGCTCCCGCTCTGTTCAGGCTCTGGTAATATGCTGGCCCCTCCAGGTCACTGCTATTAATTACAAAACGTACCCAGCTCTCCCTCCATTAATCTAAATTTAGAGGCAGAGTCCAGTGACCGCCTGCTCCTGCTGATGCCACGATCGCTGGGTACAGGGAGAACAGAGCCCTGCTGCCTTCGGACCAATCACATACAGTATCCACTGCTCTCTGGCCAATTGGAGCCAAGCCCTGGTAACTTCTGACCAATCAGGGGCAAGGCTTCAACCTTCCAGCCACTGAGAGCCAAGGTCAGCTGACTGCTGACCCACCACAGCCAAAAGCCGGACCCATTCTGACCACTCAGAACAGAACACACACAGATAAACACATCTACTGCAGACCCCCGTGCAATTAGCATTACGTTGATGAACAGCTGTTGTGGGTCTGCTCACCTTCCTGAGGCCTTTTATCTTAATTAACAGCCGCACACATATGTGCAAGAACACAATCCCACACAACACAGGCCCTAGCCCAGCTCTCACTGGCCACAGTACATGTGTAGGTCAGACAGCAGACAGGGGAGTCTGCTCCACAACACGTCAACAACAAGGAGAAGAGAGGGAGTGGAGAGAGAACGAGAGAGGGTAAACGAGACAGAGACAAAGAGAGATAGAGAGCAAGTCGCTGAGGGAGACAGAAAGCGGGTGAGAGAAAAAGGAGGGTATACCGTGCTGCAACCTTGTGTCCCCGCGCCAGACTGTCCCTGGGCCGCCATGCCCACCTCCAGCAATTAATCATCTGATACTGAGCTTACTCAACCGACAACCAGCTCCCCCACACATCCTCATTAACACTGGCGCAGGAGAGGAGAAGAGAGGAGAGGAAAAGGGAGATGTAACACAGTGTGAAAAAAGAACGAAGCAAAAAAAGAGGGAAATAGCGGAAGTGATAAGAGAACAGAGGAGAGAACAGAGGAGAGGACAGAAGAGGACGAGAAAATTGCAGAGGGGAGACGTGAAAGGAGGAGAGCAGAGAATACACAGACATGGCCTGGGATTGTAAAGGAAACATAAGGAGGAGCTGTGCCAGCCTCTGCAGAACACCATCTATCTCTCAGACTGGTGAGGCAGGCACCATGCTGGCACCAACATTATTCTAGCCACCATACTGAGAGAGAGAGAGGCTGTGACAACGCGCGTGTGTGTGTGTGTGTTTATTTGCACATCTGCAGTGCCTGCATTCTTGAGCAACAGAAAAGGAAACTTGATGTCCTCCTATTTTTTCTCTCCTAGAGAGAACGGCCACCTGCCCGCCAATTAGCAGAGCGGGCAGCAGCAGCAGCTGCCCAGGACAGGAGCAGGTGGAGGACCATGCCCAACATACCCACCGCCTGCTAATGCTAATCACTGTGCTCACTACTGGGACCACTGGACTGGACTGAAGGGCGCAAGGGGCTGGGCTGGGGGGGCTGGAGGGAGAGGGTGCTGGGGGAGCTAATAGTAGGACACTGCCTGGGTAAACCAGATCCTGGCCAACTTACAGTGTTCCACTTCTCCTATAGTGCAAACCTCTGCTACGGTGCTGAACCACTGGAACAAGCTCATCTTCTTTATCCTGTACCTGAATACCATGACCATCAGTGCATGTTTCCCTCAACCTTCTATCTTTCTCCCTCTCTGCTCTGAAAAATTAGCTCCATCTACAGGGGTTGGGTGATGGAGAGAGGGGGCCGGGGGGGGGGGGGGGGGGGGGGGGGATTGGCAATCAGAGCTGAAATAGGCCCGCTCCTCTTCCACTCGTTAAACCTCAAGACCTTTTTTCACTTTTATGGATGGAGTAATATATTACTTTATTTACGAGGACAGAGCCTGACAGATTTCATATTTTAATTCAGTTTTATGGCCTGAACATGGGGCTCACCACTCTCTTTATGGGTCCTGCTCCGCCACCACACAGACACAGCCACCGGATCGGTCGGGTCCGCTAGGCCGGAACAGGAGTGCAGGGCCTTACAGACATAACCATCCCTCATGTCACTCTGCCAAAAACACAGAGCATCTGTACCTCTGTGTTCCAGAGCCCCTCCTCCTCTCCACCTCCTCCTCCCTTTCTCCCTATAACTCCTGGGAGGAGACGTGGCCATGGAGCAGACAGACAGTGCAGGTCTAATAGAAGAGAGATTCATGGTTGAAGTGTTTCAGGGCTGATATTGAGGGGAGATTCATATTTCAGACAACTCAGGGATACTGGTATAGAGATTGATAATTCACACCATACAGGTCGCAACTTTGGTCGTTTTCATTGTTTCAACGATACTCCACCAATATTTTAGTAATTCATGGTTTAGACCATTAGCAGCCAATATTGGAAGGAGATTCATGGATCACAGCACTCGATAGCAGAGGGTGATCACTCAAACACTTCAGGACTAAATATTTTGGAGTAGAGTCGTGGTGTAGGCCACTTCAAAAACACAAATCAAAGAGTTTTTCACAATGAAGAAATACCCACGTGTATCTAACATCATGAAAAGTTTGATTACACTTTAATGGAAATCAATAGACTTTCAGCGCACTCTCTCCAAAATAATTTTTCAATCAAAGAAATGCATTACTTTGGCAACATACCATTTAAGAGTTCTTGCAGAAAGGCAGAAAACAAATGCCAGACAGCCCAGATAGCCACAAAGCCATGTTTTCTGTCCAATACTGCCAACTAAGACAGTTTCCAGAAGTTCTATTCCCTGACTGGTCTTTACCAGTGACTTTTAGCGGGAAGTTAAAAGCCCCAGTACCAACGTGTGAAACCAATACAGAGGTGGACTACAGTATCTTTCTCTATGAAGAGTCTGTATCAGGCACCTATAGAGCAGTTCCCATGGGAACGGGCTAATCACTCTCCGTGCTCCCCGAGATCTCCCCTGTCTTCCCCCTCCAGCCCCACCCTTCTCCCCCTCCCACAGCGCTGGGAGAGAGCAAGGCGGTTATCGATCAGTCTGAGGGGTGGGCAGCTCAACCAATCAATGAGTCTCTGAGTCCTCCGGGGTTTATGGGATAGAAGAGGGGGACTGTTCAAGTGGCTGTTCCAGGGGGATTTCTGTCCAACACAAAGTGATTTCTGTCCAACACAAAGTGATTTCTGTCCAACACAAATCACCAGTCTAATTGATGGGCCTGGAATTGATTTAATCGACCTGGTCATCCCAGCCGGTGACACATCGGTGGGCCATTTATAGGTATTAGTTTAATTTCCCCCTCATGGGGAGCAGAGAGGTGACATGCCGTCAGGGGGTTAGCAGGCCAGGCCAGGGCTGCAATACTGGAGGCTGCAGTTCTTTGCTAACACTTTGCTACCCTGCTATCTCAAAGTCATGTAGGCCTATCACTGCTATTCTCTTCTATGTCTCTGAGAAGATACTGGGATGCACCACGGTCACATTGCTGACTTCACTAAATGAGATAACTGTGGAAAAGACCAGGTATAAAAGCTATATCCATCAGAGGTTTAACTTCACCAAGGAGACAGACTGACAGACTACACATAATTACACATAACATAAGAAGACAAAGATGACGGCAAAGATGGATCAGATAAAACAATCACCACAACCATATAAGAAGTAGAACCAAACCAGAACAGAGGAAAGAGCTGAGTAGACAGATATCATGTTAGTGTGGTCCATAGAGAGAGAGAGAGAGAGAGAGAGAGAGAGAGAGAGAGAGAGAGAGAGAATAGATTCACAGCCTCGAAAGCTGGGGAAGAGAGAGATAGAGAGCGACACAGAGAGAATTGATTCACAGCCTGGATAGCTGGGGAAGAGAGAGAGAGATAGAGGTAGTGAGCTCATGGGCTTCTGAGTTCTTCTGCAAAAAGATAGAATTAGAGTTAGATACATTTAGATAAACTTACATTTATTCGTAGGGACGAATACAGGATATTAACCTCAACATCAAAACCTTCAATCCAAATCCAAATTCCATACCTAAAGCCATAATTTTGGACAAAATTACCTGAATGGACCATTACTACGAAGAAAAAACTAACAAACTAAAACCTACAGAAAACACAGCGGAACCTGGAAATACCACCCAACACATAACTGAGTAAGTAATGTTCAGTCTGAACCCACTTCTGAAGTAAAAAAGTAAAAGACAATCTTGTTATATAAAGCTTAATAAATAACGCTACTAATCTACCAAGCTGCTAGAACAGAACTGACCTGGCTGCAACTTCAGTTAGCACTGAAGTGTGAAGTTAGAGGTGTGAAAACTCCTAGGCATAACAATGGCAGGAGAATAGAATTCCACCCCCCCCCCCCCCCCCCCCCCCCCCCCCCCCCACCAAATGCAGAGGCCTTTGAAGCCCCCATGGCCTTTCCCTATGCAGAGGTCATTACCATACAGTACCCCATGGCTATAAAAAATAACACTGCACGGAATAAGAACAACAAAAAGCTCCTCAAGGACAATCCAGAGACACTATTTTCTGAGGGGAACATAAGCAACTTAATTATCCACACAGACGAATACCCTGTCATGGCACAGTGCTATAAGAGCACATTACCCCTATGTCAAGAGGGTATTGGCCCAGGGTGGAAACTCAGAATACTAGACATTGAGGAAATTGAAACTACCTCTGTCAACATGTAAAAGTCTGTGACAGTAATGGTGCAGGTCAACCTCAAGCAATTCCAGCAGGAGTTTTACGGGATCAAAGACAAATTTAACTCCAATTACTACCGTGGGATATGCGTCAACAGCAACCTTGGGAATATCCTCTGCATCATCATTAACAGCAGACTTGTACATTTCCTCATGCAAAAACAATGTACTGAGCAAATGTCAAATTGGCTTTTTACCAAATTACCATACGAAAGACCACATATTCACCCTGCACACCCTAAATGACAAGCAAACAAACCAAAACAAAGGCAAAGGCTTCTCATGCTTTGTTGATTTCTAAAAAGCTTCTGAAGGCCTGCTATACAAATTGATGGAAAGTGATGTTAGGGAAAAAACATACGACATTATAAAATCCATGTACACAAACAACAAGTGTGCGGTTAAAATTGGCAAAAAACACACACATTTCTTCACACAGGGTCGTGGGGTGAGAAAGGGATGCAGCTTAAGCCCCACCCTCTTCAACATATATATCAACGAATTGGCGCGGGCACTAGAACAGTCTGCAGCACCCGGTCTCACCCTACTAGAATCCGAAGTCAAATGTCTACTGTTTGCTGATAATCTGGTGCTTCTGTCACCAACCAAGGAGGGCCTACAGCAGCACCTAGATCTTCTGCACAGATTCTGTCAGACCTGGGCCCTGACAGTAAATCTCAGTAAGACCAAAATAATGGTTTTCCAAAAAAGGTCCAGTCGCCAGGACCACAAATTCCATCTAGACACCGTTGCCCTAGAGCACACAAAAAAACTATACATACCTCGGCCTAAACATCTGCACCACAGGTAACTTCCACAAAGCTGTGAACGATCTGAGAGACAAGGCAAGAAGGGCATTCTATGCCATCAACATACATTTCTTTCCACAGGGCTAGGGGGTGAGACAGGGATGCAGCTTAAGCCCCACCGTCTTCAACATACATGTCAACGAATTTGCGAGGCACTAGAACAGTCTGCAGCACCTGGCCTCACACTACTGGAATCTGAAGTCAAATGTCTACTGAAGATCTGGTGCTTCTGTCCCCAAACAAGGAGGGCCTACAGCAGCACCTAGATCTTCTGCACAGATTCTGTCAGACCTGGACCCTCAGTAAATCTCAGTAAGAATAATGGTGTGGCAAAAAATATCCATTTGCCAGGACCACAAATACAAATTCCATCTAGACAGCGTTGCCCGAGAGCACACAGAAAACTATACAGACCTTGGCCTAAACATCAGCACCACAGGTAACTTCTGAGAGGCAAGGCAAGAAGTGCCTTCTATGCCATCAAAGGGAACATAAAATTCAACATACCAATTAGGATCTGGCTGAATCAGTTATAGAACCCATTGCCCTTTATGGTTGTAAGGTCTGGGGTCCGCTCACCAACCAAGAATTCACTAAATCGGACAAACACCAAATTGAGACTCCGCATGCAGAATTCTGCAAAAAGATCCTCTTTGTACAATGTAAAACACAAAATAATGCATGCAGAGCAGAATTAGGCCGATACCCACTAATGGTCAAAATCCAGAAAAGAGCCATTAAATTCAATAACCACCTAAAAGCAAGTGATTCCCAAACTTCCATAACAAAGCCATCACCTACAGAGAGATGAACCTAGAGATGAGTCACTTAAGCAAGCTGGTGCTGGGGCTCTGTTCACAAACACAAAACACCCCACAGAGACCCAGGACAGCAACACAATTAGACCCAACCAAATCATGAGAAAACAAAAAGATAATTACTTGACACATTGGAAAGAATTAACAAAAAACGGAGCAAACTAGAATGCTATTTGGCCCTAAACAGAGAGAATACAGTGGCAGAATACCTGACCACTGTGTCTGACCCAAACTTAAGGAAGCTTTGACTATGTACAGACTCAGTGAGCATAGCCTTAATGTTGACAAATGCCATCGTAGGCAGACCTGGCTCCCAAGGGAAGACAGGCTATGTGCACACTGCCCACAAAATTAGGTGGAAACTGAGCTGCACTTCCTAACCTCCTGCCAAATGTATGACCATATTAGAGACACATATTTTCCTCAGATTACACAGACCCACAAAGAATTCGAAAATAAACCCAATTTTGAATAACTCCCATATCTTTTAGGTGAAATATCACAGTGTGCCATCAAAGCAGCAAGATTTGTGACCTGTTGCCACAAGAAAAGGGCAACCAGTGAAGACCAAACACCATTGTAAATACAACCCATATTTATGTTTATTTATTTTCCCTTTTGTACTTTAACTATTTGCACATAATATGATATTTGAAATGTTTTTATTCTTTTGAAACTTTTGTTAGTGTCATGTCCTGTAAAAAAAATGCGAACTGTTTTTCACTTTTGTTTATTATCTACTTCACTTGCTTTGGCAATGTATGTTTACCATGTTGAATTGAGAGAGACAGCGATAAAGAAAGAGGGAGAGAGTGATAGAGAGAGACCAATAGAGAGAGAGAGAAAGAGAGTGCGAGAGAGAGAGCCGTTTAGCTCAGGGCCTTCTCTTAAACATGCAGTCAGATACTGATCAAACTCAGGGGGCAGAGATGGACTCTGCCCCGGAGGTGACTAAATAATTAACAAGGCTTTAATTAAACCTATAAATGAGCAACTGACCCCTGGTCGTCTGAGAGAGCCACAGGGTGTGGTGGGTGTGGTGGGGGCTGGAGGACAACGGGGCTATTGGCAGAGAGAGCAGGGGGTGACAACATTACAGTAATAAACAGGGGCAGATAGAACAACATGCAGAGAGGCACGTTGGCCTGCTCATTTAGCTTGACATTTGAGCAGCGTCATCACCCCAGGGGATCCCTGCAGTGTCATGATGGAGAGCCTCTTCACTGTCAGCTATACTGACACTCACATGTTCATTGGAGGAAGGTAGATGAGACAGGAAAGACCAATCAGTGGTCATATTACTGTACGTCTTTACTGTAGAGTGACTGTATTACCACCTGTTGGTCTTCACCTATAGGCTCTAGCAGAATAATAATATAATCAGTAAGTGTGTGTGTGTGTGACTTTGAACAGCAAGAAGATTTCTGAACCCTATTTTTATGATAAAAAACTGTAAATGTAAAGGAGATATTATGGTGATAATGAAATTAAATATTTCTTAATTTGAAGAAAATAGGGAATTAAAAAAATGAAGAAATTCTCTCCAATTACTTTAAAGCAGTTTCTGATTAGGCCTAGAGCAATGTCCCAGTCTTTTCTAGTTCCTCCAGATTCAACAAGACAAGGGACATTTAAGAGATCTAAAAATGTCATCATTTTCTTCTTCAGTTTAATATTGCATAAAAGGGTATAAAATCATCGCTCTCATTGGTCACAGCGACAGCACTCTCACTTAATCAAACGAAAGTCCCCAAAGCCATACCACGCAAACAGCCCACTGGTTCTAACTCTCTCTTTCTCACACACACTCTCTTTCTCTCTCAAACGGCACAAGCACTCTGAAACGCAATCAATCACAGTTCCTCCACACACACACACACACACACACACACACACACACACACACACACACACACAGGAATAGTCGAGTACCAACTCTGTGGCATAGCCTGGCAGTAATCAGTCTCTCTCTCAGTCAGTCTCTCTCTCAGTCGGTCTCTCTCTCAGTCGGTCTCTCTCTCAGTCGGTCTCTCATGGTGCAAGCGTCTTTTTAAACAGTCGTAAAGAGGGAATTAATCTCTCCCTGGGCTGTCATGGCAGGATATAAATCTATCACCTCACTCATCTCCTCATCAGCACTCCTCTCCATGCTAATCCCTGTCTCGTCATCACCAACATATGCGCACGGCAGTTACAAGAAGATCACAGTCAGTGAAGTAGAATATTCTAACCCCCTCCCTCCCTCATTCACCTTTTCTTTCACTGTTTCTTTGCTCCTTCTTTCTTTCTTTCTTTCTTTCTTTTGACCTTTCTTTCTTAATGTATTTATATCGCTCTCACAACACAGAAATTCATTACAGAAATATCTGCAGAAACTCGTCCGTCTATACCCTTTAACCTTTATGTCAGCACAATATTACAGTTATTGGCAATTTATAATGTGACATTTAAGTTGTTCCTCAGTGTCAGAAATAGACTGCCTTTCATTCCTGTACAGTAAATTGTGTCCTTAACAGAAAGCTATTTTTTCATTTCATCTCTGCTCATGGTGTACTGTCTTTTCTCCACAGGTATTCAGATCACTTCTACTGTGATTAGGGGTTGTTGTCTGTGAGGCCAGATAAATCTGTGTGGTTTCTATCAGAGCAGCAGTACTACCCTGGCCCTGCTGTATGGATTTACTCCAGAACCACACAGCAGCCTCAGACGACCGGGGAGTGGAGAGAGAGGAGGTTGAGGAAGCACAGTTCACTATCAGTGACTTACACAGAGGTCAGAGGTCGGCTCTAATCTGAGCCCAGAGGAGCCCAGTCACACTGCGTCCCGGCAGCCCGGGTCTGTTACACGCCATAATCCACTCTGAGGTTAATGTGCTGCTACTTCCTGATAAAGAACTTACAGAGGGAAGGAGAGATTCTTAGCTAAACTACCTTGAGACAGAACTCAGCATTCTCCCCATAGAGACCCCACAGCTACAGCTAGCCACTACAGCATAAAGCCATAGCTCTTAGGAACGAGTACCGGGGGAAATAAACATCATCATTAACCCAGAATTAAAACACTGTTCCCTGTGCTGACACCCTTTAATGTTGTCATATCTCTGGCCAATTAGAACACAGTGCTGTGTTTATGTCTGCATTAAAACGTGATGCTGTTATCTGAACAGGGCTGCATCACTGACAGAAGGTAGCGGGGCTAATCTACACTATGGCTCGTCTGCTCATCTAGTGGTGAAATGACAAATACAACATTCTGGACCATATACACTCATGGGGAAAGTGCAGTGGTGGCAAAAGTACCCAATTGTCATACTTGAGTAAAAATAAAGATACCTTAATAGAAAATGACTCAATGAAAAGTCACCCTGTAACAAACTACTTGAATAAAAGTCAAAAGTATCAAAAGTAAAAGTATAAATAATTTAAAATTCCTTATATTAAAACCACACGGCCACATTTTACTTATTTTTATTTACGGATAGCCAGGGACGCACTCAAACACTAGACAAACAAAGCAATAGTGTTTAGTGAGTCTACAAGATCATGTTCTCTTTCTCCTGTCCTGCTAAACATTCCAAATGTAAGGAGTACTTTTGGGTGTCAGGAAAAATATATGGGAGTAAAAAGTAAATATTTTCTTCAGGAATGTAGTGAAAGTAAAAGTTGTAAAAAAAATAGGCATTTCTCAGTGAAGTACAGATACCTACAAAAACGTCTTAAGTAGTACTTCAAAGTATTTTTACGTAGTTACTTTACACCAGGGTTCTCCAACAGGTAGATCCCGAACTACCAGTAGCTCGCCAAGCAATTCTGTGAGTTTGCATTTTTTTATTTGTTCCATCGCAAACTGTGAAAAACATAAAGCTCCCAACTACTATCAAATCAAAGCCACATTGAATTATCCCACCCCTGGTTAGCCTCTATTGGCTTAGAAGGCCAAACACAACATCTGCCTATACATTTCCAGAAATATCTGTCTATTTGGGGCACGAGTTTGCTTATCACTCTGTATGTAGCAAGTTAGTGAAGCTCATGATAACCGTCTTGTGGGTAGACAGTCTTCCCCAAAAATATGCTCAATGAAATGTTAACTACAAAGTAGGTTACCTGACAGAACTACACTGAACAAAAATATACTCAATGAAATGTTAACTACAAAGTAGGTTACCTGACAGAACTACACTGAACAAAAATATACTCAATGAAATGTTAACTACAAAGTAGGTTACCTGACAGAACTACACTGAACAAAAATATACTCAATGAAATGTTAACTACAAAGTAGGTTACCTGACAGAACTACACTGAACAAAAATATAAATGCAACATGCAACAATTTCAAAGATTTTACTGAGTTACTCAAAGTCACTGGCTTTGAGTAAGGCAGCGTGTCTATGTATGCGGATAACTCAACACACGTCAACCTACTACAGCGACTGAAATGACTGCAACACTTAACAAAGAGATGCAGTTAGTTTCGGAATGGGTAGCAATGAATAAGTTAGTTCTAAATATTTCTAAAACTAAAAGCATTGTATTTGGGACAAATCATTCACTAAACCCTAAACCTCAACTACATTTCAGAATGAATAATGTGGAAATTGAGCAAGTTGAGGTGGCTAAACTGCTTGGAGTAACCCTGGATTGTAAACTGTCATGGTTAAACCATACTGATACAACAGTAGCTTAGATGAGGAGAAGTGTCCATAATAAAGCACTGCTCTGCCTTCTTAACAACACTATCAACAAGGCAGGTCCTACAGGCCCTAGTTTCTACCTTCTTAACAACACTATCAACAAGGCATGTCCTACAGGCCCTAGTTTCTACCTTCTTAACAACACTATCAACAAGGCAGGTCCTACAGGCTCTAGTTTCTACCTTCTTAACAACACTATCAACAAGGCAGGTCCTACAGGCTCTAGTTTCTACCTTCTTAACAACACTATCAACAAGGCAGGTCCTACAGGCCCTAGTTTCTACCTTCTTAACAACACTATCAACAAGGCAGGTCCTACAGGCCCTAGTTTCTACCTTCTTAACAACACTATCAACAAGGCAGGTCCTACAGGCTCTAGTTTCTACCTTCTTAACAACACTATCAACAAGGCAGGTCCTACAGGCCCTAGTTTCTACCTTCTTAACAACACTATCAACAAGGCAGGTCCTACAGGCCCTAGTTTCTACCTTCTTAACAACACTATCAACAAGGCATGTCCTACAGGCCCTAGTTTCTACCTTCTTAACAACACTATCAACAAGGCAGGTCCTACAGGCCCTAGTTTCTACCTTCTTAACAACACTATCAACAAGGCAGGTCCTACAGGCCCTAGTTTCTACCTTCTTAACAACACTATCAACAAGGCATGTCCTACAGGCCCTAGTTTCTACCTTCTTAACAACACTATCAACAAGGCAGGTCCTACAGGCCCTAGTTTCTACCTTCTTAACAACACTATCAACAAGGCAGGTCCTACAGGCCCTAGTTTCTACCTTCTTAACAACACTATCAACAAGGCAGGTCCTACAGGCCCTAGTTTCTACCTTCTTAACAACACTATCAACAAGGCAGGTCCTACAGGCTCTAGTTTCTACCTTCTTAACAACACTATCAACAAGGCAGGTCCTACAGGCCCTAGTTTCTACCTTCTTAACAACACTATCAACAAGGCAGGTCCTACAGGCCCTGGTTTTGACACACCTGGTCAGGTGCAACAAAGAGAGACTTGGGAAAATTGCAGTTGGCTCAGAACAAGACAGCACGGCTGGCCCTTAAAAGTACACGGAGCTAATATTAATGACACGCTGGTCAATCTCTCATGGCTCAAAGTGGAAGAGAGATTGACATCCTCATAACTTATTTTTGTAAGAGGTGTTGACAAGCTGAAGGTACCGAGCTGTCTGTTTAAAATACTATCACACAGTTCGAACGCCCATGTAAACCCCACAAGACAAGCCACCAGAGGTCTCTTCACAGTCCCCAAGTCCAGAACAGACTATGGGAGGCGCACAGTACTACATAGAGCCATGACTACATGGAACTCTATTCCACATCAGGTAACAGATGCAAAGCAGTAGAATCAGATTTAAAAAGCAGGAATTTTTTTTGCAGTAACACAAACACAGGCACAGACACATGCATAGACACACATGATAACATGCGCACTACACACATGTACACATGTATTTTGTGTTGTAGATGTGTGGTAGTGGAGTATGGGCCTGAGGGCACACAGTGTGTTGTAGATATGTGGTAGTGGAGTATGGGCCTTAGGGCACACAGTGTGTTGTAGATATGTGGTAGTGGAGTAGGGGCCTGAGGGCACACAGTGTGTTGTAGATATGTGGTAGTGGAGTAGGGGCCTGAGGGAACACAGTGTGTTGTGAATTCTGTAATGAATGTACTGTAATGTTTTTTAAATTGTATAACTGCCTTATATCTGCCAGACCTGCCTTGGCAGCAGCTAATGGGGATCCATAATAAATACAAATATAAGGAAATCAGTCAATTGAAATAAATTCATTAGGCCCTAATCTAGATATATATAATTTAGATATCATTAAAAAAAAGCACAACATTTCCTTCACATAGAGTTGGTCAGGCTGTTGATTGTGGCCTGTGGAATGTTGTCTCACTCCTCTTCAATGGCTGTGCAAAGTTGCTGGATATTTTGGCGGGAACTGGAACAGGGATGTAAACAGATTTGTGCACACAATTTGAGAGAAATTAGCTTTTTGTGAGTATGGAACATTTCTGGGATCTTTTATTTCATCTCATGAAACATGGGACCAACACTTTACATGGTGCGTTTATATTTTTGGTCAGTACATACTATTTGATTATTTGTATAAATTGAGTGGCCATTGTTTTACAAACTGTGCCATGACATGCTGCAGCAGTTGTCCTAACAGCAGAAACGTCGCTAGACCAACAGATTCCTCTCTCGTTAGATGCGCAATTAAAGGGGAATTATTATTATTATTATGTATCTTTTTTGGTAGAAAGGGTACATATCATGTCAAATGCGTATGGTAAGGGTGTGTGTGTGTGTTTAATGCACTTGTGTGGGTGTGATTGAATGTGTGCACGTGTTCATGCGATCTAGCTTGGTACTTGTGCGTGCGTGTCAAGGAAAAGCTGGGGGATTGCTTGAGTGAGGCTGTTTAGAGAAGGTCAGAGATGAGAGCAAGGCAATTTGAGGTTGGAAATGAGCGATGTCCTTTCTCATTTGAGCACCACCGTGACCCCCAGCCTCACAGATGCCACCTCCTCTAATATATCAACAGCCCCCATTGTGTTTGGTTTCCTCTGTTGTGTTTGTCTCTTACCACAATGAAGAGAGAAAGAGAGGGATGGAGAGAGAGTGAGAGGAGGGGGTGGAAATTAAATATCTGGAATGGCCTGTGGAGTAGGGGTAATCTCCCCCATGGGGAAAGACAGGAGAGACGGGAGGACAAGAGATGAGATAGAGAGGTGGAGTGAGCGAGAGGGAAAGAGAGAGGAAGAAAGAGAGAGAACGAGAGAGAAGTAATAGAGGGCGGGGATGAGGATGGAGGCAGATATTGAGCCAGTGTGTCTGAACGGCTGAACACATCAGGGGAGATCTGACACAGACCGACAGAGAGCCCAGCAGCAGTGTGGTCCTGTTGGCCTTCCAGCACTGCTGTCTGCTGCTGAGAGCACAGAACACAATACAGCTCTTCTAGGGAAATAACACATCAACCAGGCATTTCTCACACCACACTACACCAATGGATGGATGGGAATATGCATATAAAGAAATAAATAGACATCAATATGGATGGACAGGGAGAGATTGAGAGGTGCACATAAGTCCACTCAAACATCTCAAGTCGCAATGCCACAGCAGTAAACATGCAGTAGATGGCTGACAATTACTAAAGAGGCAGTATGGGACTTGAAGGACAATTACAACATGACAGAGGACACTGCAGAGATCCACAACAATGTCCTCATTGATAAGCATCTATCACTAAGCTATGCCCTGGAGGTGCTTGATAAAAGGTCTGTCTGCTAAGAAGCAGGGGAGGCAAGTTGGAGAGTGGGGCTGGTGTGTGATGCATGGCGGCGGGGGGGTATAGTGAATCACAGGAGACCAGCCCCAGCTGGGTGATGGAATAGCGGCAGGTTGGGTTCAGTTAGGAGAAGCTCTGAGCCCCCCCAGTAAGTCAACCACAGGACAGCCGGCCGACACGACGGACACTCTCCCCCTTTAATGAGTCTGTCACAGCTGAACACACCGTGGTACTTTACAGCTCCCACAGACAGACAGACAGAAGGGCCGGGATGAATGGCTGCCTGCCTTGGTGAATCGCAAACACACCAACAAGAAGAGAACATAGTCCTAGAAAGTCCCACTATGGTATGTCATGTTTCATGTATCATGTTTGTTTGTGTGAATGTTGTGCCGGCACTTTGTCATCACAGGCGAACCGGACACCTGTGGTTTGTTCTCAGCGTCGCCTCTTAACCACCTGTTCCAACAGAACACCAAATGGTCACGGTAGAAAACAGAATCTTCTAGTAGACCCCCTAACAGACCCCTTTGGCTCAGCAAGAGAAAACACTATTATATTCTAGTATTGTCACGCAGTCTCCCCATTCAGTCATCTTCTTACGCACCTGTCATGGTGATATCATGGCGAGGTTGTCTGTCACAGAGCGTGATGCCAGTTCCCCTGTCACAGTCACTTTACCTCCTCCCTGTCACTCAGCGTGGCGTGTTCTGAATGCCCAATGACAGAGGCACAGCACAGGCGGCTGGAGCTGGATCCAGATGAAGGTGATTAAATGTCCTTGAGGGATCTCTAGTCGCTGCTTGACAAATGTACCATATGCAAGAATTTCTATGTCAACTCACTTGTTGAGAGACTGACACACACACACATTCTGTACATTCTGTATAGTGGAAATAGACTCGGATCAAATAATTGCCATTGATTTTGTGGGACAGAGTCTTTGTCATGGTGCATGAGTATGGATCTTGTTCGTCTTGGTCGTGTCAGGCAGGGGGGGTGTGAGCAGTAATGTGAAAAATGACGTCCTATCTGTCTGAGGCCCAGTGAGGCAGAGCCAAATACACAGCCGGAGAACCCCACATCAAAACCCAACCTCTGCCCAGCCTTATTACAGGCTATCACTTTCAGAGGGGCTGACACCTGAACACAGTAGAACCCACTCCATAATGGATGCTGCCATTACCACCCCCATCACCCCTCTGAGGTACACACACTGTAACGCTTCTCGTGGGCTGAAGGAAGAGTGGACCAAGGTGCAGCGTTTAAAGTGTTCATGATTTAATCAACAAAAACAAATCGAACAAAAACAACAAACAGGAGAACGAAAGCGAAACAGTCCTGTCTGGAACAGACACAAAGACAGAAAACAACTACCCACAAAACACAGGTGGGAAAAGGCTACCTAAGTATGGTTCTCAATCAGAGACAACAATAGACAGCTGCCTCTGATTGAGAACCACACCCGGCCAAACACACAGAAATAGAAAACATAGAACACAAAACATAGAATGCCCACCCCAACTCACGCCCTGACCAAACCAAAATAGAGACATAAAAAGGATCTCTAAGGTCAGGGCGTGACACACACCCACCAACGCAAGTATGCGCAAACGCACACACACATGCTCGCGCACACACACAGAGCATCTAAATGTAATGCAGTCTTCGTGGGTGTGTGTGGTTTGTTGTGCCAGTGAAATTAAAAGGAGGCCTCTCTAATAACAGCAAATTTAATACCAGCACTAGTCCTTTAATGAGAGCTGCCTGTGTTTGCTTTGAGCTCATATCCACAGATCAGCAGGAGGGAGAGAGAACGAGGGAGGGAAAGAGGGAGAGAAAAAGAGAGGAAGGGGAAGAGACGTGGTTAAAATCTCCCATTAGCGTCACCTCCTTGGCGAGCAAGCCCCCTCTCTGGACAGGGGTTGGTCTAAGGCGGGTGGCACGGGGTGTCAGATGCACGCCCTCGCCTCAGCCTAGCCAGGGCTCCCAGGGTGCAGTGCGCTCCGCCATTAATAACACACAGAATTACAACAGCGCTTATTAGAAAACAGCAAGTAACAGTAAATGAGATGAGACAACCTGCCAGGAACCAGAATTGGAGCCTCCTCAAAACGGAGGCAACAGTAAACATATCGTCCCCCACGAATGATGCAGCACCTCCCTTGGGCCAATCAGTGTGATTTTGTAACATAATGGATCTCTATGGCAAGACGCATCATTCACCCATGTATTGAAAAATAAGTTCAGGAGTAAAAAATCACATAAGTCACATAATAAGTTGTATGGACTCACTGTGTGCAATAATCGTTTTTAAAGGGATACTTTGAGGATTTTGACAATGTGGCCCTTTATCTACTTTCCCAGAGTCAGATGAACCCATTTCCAAAATCCCGAAGTATCCCTTTAACATGATTTTTTAATGACTACCTCATCTCTGTACCGCACAGACAATTATCTGTAAGGTCCCTCAGTCGAGCAGTACATTTCAAACACAGATTCAACAACAAAGACCAGTGAGGTTTTCCAATGCCTCGCAAAGAAGAGCACCGATTGATAGATGGGTGAAAATAAAAAGCAGACATTGAATATCCCTTTGAGCATGGTGAAGTTATTAATTACACTTTGGATGGTGCATCAATACACCCAGTCACTACAAAGATACAGGCATCCCTCCTAACTCAGTTGCCGGAGAGGAAGGAAACCACTCAGGGATTTCACCATAAGGCCAATGGTGACTATAAAACAATTACAGAGTTTATGGGCTGTTTATTTATTTTCATTTACCCTTTATTTAATTAGGCAAGTCAGTTAAGAGCAAATTCTTATTTACAATGACATCCTACCCCGGCCAAACCCAGACGACGCTGGGCCAATTGTACGCCGCCCTATGGGACACCCAATCACGGCCGGTTGTGATACAGCCTGGAATCAAACCAGGGTCTGTAGTGACTCCTCTAGCACTGAGATGCGGTGCCTTAGACCGCTGCACCACTCAGAAGCCCCAGGCTGTGATAAGAGAAAACTGAGGATGGATCAAATTGTAGTTACTCCACAATATTAACCTAATTGACAGAGTGAAAAGAAGTAAGACTGTACAGAAAAAAAATATTCCAAAACATGCATCCTGTTTGCAACAAGGCACTAAAGTAATACCGCAAAAATTGTGGTAAAGCAATTCACTTTTTGTCCTTAATACAAAGTGTTATGTTGTTGGCAAATCCAAAACATGTTACTGAGTACCACCCTCCATATTTTAAAGCATAGTGGTGGCTGCATCATGTTATGGGTATGCTCGTAATCATTAAGGACTGGGGGGTTTTCAGGATAAAAAAGAAACGGAATGGAGCTAAGCACAGGCAAAATCCTAGAGGAAAACCTGGTTCAGGCTGCATTCCACCTGACACTGGGAGATGAATTCACCTTTCAGGAGAACAATAACCTAAAACACAAGACCAAATCTACACTGGACTGGAGTTGCTTACCAAGAAGACAGTGAATGTTCCCGAGTGGCTGATTTACAGTTTTGACTTAAATCTACTTGAAAATCTATTGCAAGACCTGGAAATGGTTACAAGCAATGATCAACAACAGACTTGACAGAGCTTGAATCATTTTGAAAAGAACAAATGTTGCACAATCCAGATGTGGAAAGCTCTTAGAGATTTACCCAGAAAGACTCACAGCTTTAATCGCTGCTAAAAGTGCTTCTACAAAGTATTGACTCAGGGGTGTGAATACTTATGTATATTAGATATTTGTATTTAATTTAATACATTTGCAAACTTTTCTAAAAACATGTTTCATCAATTTTAAATGCAGGTTGTAACACAACGAAATGTGGAATAAGTCAAGGGATGTGAATGCTTTCTGAAGGCGCAGTATAAACATGTGCTCGTTATAGCACCACTGTGTGGTCGATATGAATGTTCTTGCATATGTTGAGTCTTGACAGTGTTTGCAACATGTGTACCGAATTGTGTTACAAAACGAATATCCTTGACATATTTATATGCATTTATGTGCCAGACCACGCCCACGTGAATGTTTATTGGTCAGCAGCAGCCATTTTGTTTTAGGTACTATCTGATAAATATTGGTTGAGAGAGATATCAAGTTCCGTGCAGATCGGTCATTCGGTGCCAGAAGAGTTGCGTTTTAAGTGTTTTCCACAAAATGGTAAAAGGCGGAAAATCCATCATGGTTGACATTATGGGTCCCGGGGCAAATTTGTTCCTTGTGAGGAGAGGGACTTATGTACCGAATCTCATGACTTTAGGTCAAACGGGATGAGTTGAGTGACCTTTCAACGCTTGCATTTTCATTCTTGTTATAGCGCCACCATCTGGCCAATCAGTGTAATTGTGTAAATGCCAAATCTAATACAAGACGCATCATTCACTCATGTCTTCGTCAAAATCAGGCCAGTGCTGTCAGATATCTGTCCCCTCCCCAATTTCATTGCGGGCGACAATAATATAAAATGAGGGAATATGAAATGATTTTTAAAAAAAGAGAGTGCAAAATGTTCCTCTGACTCATTTGTTTGGGATAGCCAGGTGCAGACCTGAGAAGAAAATATCAGAAGAGGACAAGTGTGGGAGTGTGAAGTCTTTTGGAATCTGCATGCCTGTATGTGTGCGTATGCATGCTTGTGTGTGTGCACAAAAGTATTTATTTGCGTGTGTGTATGCCTGCATATACACATGTACATATCTGTTGGTAATCATGTTAATGAACATGTAACATCTAACCAGCACGATATGGATACCGACGGTCAACATTTAGACTCAATGAAACAAAACAAAGCATTGCAATCATCAGTGCTGTAATAGTGTTGGCTGCCTGATCCCCTGAGAGTTTGCTAAACAGAGTGATTGCAGTGATTTGAATATTTAATAACAGGAAGGGATTGGAGAGGAACTGTGTCAGGGGAGAACAATCCGTTTGGACTCGCTAGGCAAATGAGGGAAACTAGGCTGAGCTCAGTGAGTTGCTCTTTTTGCTATTAATGCATTTAAAATACATTTTGGGAAATAGCCATGAATACACTTCAGCAACGGACTGGAAAGTGTTTCTCTGCTTGTACTGTTGTCATCCAGAATGTCTCCCTCTACGGTGCAGGTGAACACACACACAGATAGAGGCTAATCTAATCAGACACCTCTGTTATCATCCACTCTCTGATGTACATCTAATAGAGGGATTCATTATCTGTCACATGTGTAACAGTAGAACTTTAAACCGTCCCCTCGCCCCGACCCGGGCGCGAACCAGGGACCCTCTGCACACATCAACAACGGTCGCCCACGAAGCATCGTTACCCATCGCTCCACAAAGGCCGCGGCCCTTGCAGAGCAAGGGGCAACACTACTTCTAGGTTTCAGAGCAAGTGACATAACTGATTGAAACGCTAATAGCTGGTACCCGCTATCTAGCTAGCCATTTCACATCCGTTACACATGCAAACGCTCTTCTTCTGAACTCTATGGCTTGCTCAATATACAGTACATACAGTACATGTCAGATGGAGTGAACACACACAGCCAATAAAGGGTTCTAATCCTCAGCCTCTGGAGAGCTCGCTGTGAGTGTGTGCTGCTTGGACAGTTTCAAGCCCATGCCTCTGTGAGTCTGAGTTATGCTGATTTAACAGTGAGCCTGGACTACTCTAAGCCTGTGATAAGCCTGTTCATGGAAGGTTTCTTCAGTGTTGAAACTGAATATGAACTGCTGATCCTTACAAACCTCACATTCACACATCAGCAGCATCCCTGTTTCCATCCACAGTGTGACCATTTGACCCTGCTCTGCTGACCCCCAACCTTTGACCTCACAATGTGATGTATTTAGCTGAATTTACACAATTAGAAATGAAAAGAATCAGTCACACACGTGCATACACACCAAACACACACAATACTTATATTATACAAAAATCTTGAAGTTTGAAGCTGCAGAGAAACAAACACAGAGACATAAACAACCAAGCAACACAACCGAAAATTACAAAACACACACCACGTAAACACACACACACCCGCACACACACTTCAAGCCCTGTCCAGGTCCATTAGGCTGGCATCAGGCGTTCGCCGTGGGCCGGGGCTGGCCAGACTCCCAGGTTAGAGGACGTCTCCTCCCGGTCCGCTCTCACCATCTGCTCTGTCCAGAAGGCCCGCGCCACTGGGGGGGAAGAGACGGCCCGCCAGATATCAACCCAGAGGAGAGGGAGGAGAGGAGACTGAGTAGGAACTGGAGACGAGGGGAACGAGGTGGGTTGCAGGGGGTTGGAGAAGGTTGGAGGGGGCTGGTGGTGGAAGTAGGAAGGTTGGAGGGGGCTTGTTGTGGGAGGAGGAAGGTTGGAAGGGGCTGGTGGTGGGAGGAGGAAGGTTGGAGGGGGCTGGTGGTGGGAGGAGGAAGGTTGGAGGGGGCTGGTGGTGGGAGTAGGAAGGTTGGAGGGGGCTGGTGGTGGGAGGAGGAAGGTTGGAGGGGGCTGGTTGTGGGAGTAGGAAGGCTGCAGGGGGTTTGAGGTGGACAGGGGTGGTGTTGGGAGGAGAAAGGTGGAAGGGGGTGGTGGGCAGGTTGGAAGGGGACTGGCCAGGGCAGGGCCTGTATGCCTGGGAGGGATACTGGGTCGTCTGTTACCTGTCCACCTCTGACAGCCACCATCTGCTACAGGGACGGAGAGAGAGTGGAGCGAGAGAGAGTGGAGAAAGAGGGAGGGATTGAGGGGGGGAGAAAAAGATGGAGGAACAGAGAGGCGGACGAAAGAAAGAAAGGAGGGAGGGGGAGTTTGAGAGGGGGAGGAGTTTGATATTGAGCGAAAGGTAATGAATAAGTAAGAGGAAACAAAGTGTAAATCCAGGCTCTTTATTTCTGTTATGCATATAAACCTTTAATTGGACTGGTGTGGTTGTGTTTAACAAGGTAGAGTGAGTGATAGACTGACAGAGAGAAGTAAGGAGGCAGGGAAGGAGCGAGAGAGAGTGAAAGATGGAGGGTGAGAGAGAGTTTAATTGGACACAAAGTGTGTTAGCCTGGGCGGAGAGGCAGAGGCGGCCTGCTGCTACCTGCTGACGTCTGGAGTTTTAGGAAAATTGGGTTTGAAACAAGAGGGACATTTCCTTGCTGAAATGAGAGATGGAGCGATACGGGAGAGTTAGCTCAGGACAAAGAAACAGGTCAGGCACTTCAGATGAACATTACTTTCTCTCCTCTGACAAATCCCATTCCAAATGAAACACGGAGCGGAGCCCAGGCCAAGGAAACGTATTACAGGGAAGAACTGCGGCGTTGCGATGCATTAGTTTAGGCTCCTGTTCTCTCATTCTGTGGCTTAACCGTTGGCAGCTCGGATCCATACAATGAGCAGCTATAGGACATTGAGGATATATCCCTGCTTGTCTATCATGGATAAGCTCTCCTCAGTCTAGTTCAACTGGTCAGACAACATTCTCCTACTTGGCTAATAAGGAGAGGAGAGCGAGGGAGGAAGAAGAGGAGAGGAGGAAGAAAAGTAGAGGAGGGAGGAACAAGAGGTGAGGAAGAAGAGGTGAGGAAGAGATTGAGAGAAAGTTGAAGGCGAGCTTCTACAACAGAGGGGAAGAGGGATTGAGAGAGATTAGGAGTAGATTTACAAATGGAGAAACTCATCTGTCAAAGGATAAATAAGAGAGAATTCGGTAAGTGCCAGACACTAGCAGCTCGCTTCACTCAGATCAAAACTCCTCCAGAAATAGAGAGAACACAGGCCTTCCTTTGGAACAGGCCTTCCCTGCACTGTTTAGATCAGCCTTCTACCGCAAAACATGTCCAAATTTCAGCTGAACTGAGAGGAGCATCTCCCAGGGATACTTCTTCAACGGCAAACTTTGATCCCAAAAAACAAGGGTGTAATTCAGCTGTTTGGATACAGAGAGGAGGGAGCGGTAGGTGGGATGATCTAGTGACTATAAACCAAAATGGATAGAGAAGGAGTCAATACCCTTACTGATTAATGGACTTAGTGATCGATGGACTTGATTGAATGGAAGTTTGTTGCTCCAGGGCCCCCAGCAGCACCAGACCAGGCAGTGAGGGTGCAACATTCACCTCATAGCATCTCTCCCCCTGCTGTGCCACAATTAGCAGTCATTAGCAGCACGGGGGGGGGGGGGGGGGGGGGGGGTCTCGCCTCAGACAGCATGGTGAGAGATCACAGAGCGCTAATCAGGTCCGCCTTTCTTTCCTTCCCCCGGCTCCACTCATCCACTGCACACACTCCTCAGATCCCCCGTGTGATACTGAAGAACAGATAACCAGCCAGACCATAAAAGCAACCACAGACTGAGAGACTGACTGTGTCACGTAAAGACAGAAGCATTTGAGGGTACAGTAGTTAAGAGAGCATGAAAGTCTCAGAAGATGGATGTCATAAGGTGAATGCACCAATTTGTAAGTCGCTCTGGATAAGAGCGTCTGCTAAATGACTTAAATGTAATGTAAATGTAAGATCAATAGTTAGGCTCTGTCTGTCTGTTAGTTCTCTGTGCATCACATTTAGATTGGGAGCTTAGCTCAGACACACAGCTCCAGTCTCCATGAAAGCCAAACGAGCTACCCTATCAACAGAGCCTCTACTGTACAAATCAAGTAATACAGAGAGATGTTGAAGCTAGACGCCGTATGTGGCTGTTACAGAAGCGTTTTAGTGTCTGAGCAACAAGAACATACCAGGGTTATTGGTAAACAGCAGCAAAGTGACTGGGTGGAAAAGCGAGCCTGTAGAACAGTACAATGATGCAGAAAAGATAGTTACAGGAAATGCTCCTCTGCCGCGCCCCTTCCTGACGCTGGCGTTGGGGACGACGGTACACGGTCATCTCATCTCCCTCGCCGTGATTTGTGGACCCGCTCACGCAGGCAGCCACATTTACGGCCGCTATATCGTCAGGGCTAACCGGGACGTGGTGTGTGGAGCGAGGTGTGTATGTGGAGCGAGGTGTGTGTGTGTGTGTGTGTAGAGCGAGGTGTGTGTGTGTGTGTGTGTGTGTGTAGAGCGAGGTGTGTGTGTGTGTGTGTGTGTGTGTGTGTGTGTGTGTGTGTGTGTGTAGAGCGAGGTGTGTGTGTGTGTGTGTGTAGAGCGAGGTCTGTGTGTGTGTGTGTGTGTGTGTGTGTGTGTGTGTGTGTGTGTGTGTGTGTGTGTGTGTGTGTGTGTGTGTGTGTGTGTGTGTGTGTGTGTGTGTGTGTGTGTGTGTGTGTGTGTGTGTGTAGAGCGAGGTGTGTGTGTGTGGGGCGAGGTGTGTGTGTGTGGGGCGAGGTGTGTGTGGAGCGAGGTGTGTGTGTGTGTGTGTGTGTGGAGCGAGGTGTGTGTGTGTGTGTGTGTGTGTGGAGCGAGGTGTGTGTGTGTGTGTGTGTGGAGCGAGGCGTGTGTGTGTGTGTGTGGAGCGAGGCGTGTGTGTATCTGTGAAAGGAAGACATTAATTTGCTGTATCCTTTCAGGCTTGTGTTAGGGAATTGATTTCAAACCAGGGCCATCCAGCATATTTCTGTACATGAGAAGAGGGGGAGAGAGAAACATCAATGAAGATGACACCATTTAAGAGCCAGACAACCTTTACAAAAGAGCAGCACGTTTAATGGGCTGACCGCGAGGCTCATAAACCACAGCCTAAACCGTGAGCTATACAATAACCCCACACTAGGCTATACACTACTACCCCACCAGGCTATACACTGCTACCACACTATACACTACTACCACACCAGGCTATACACTACTCCCCCACCAGGCTATACACTACTACCACACCAGGCTATACACTACTACCACACTATACACTACTACCACACCAGGCTATACACTACTACCACACCAGGCTATACACTACTACCACACCAGGCTATACACTACTACCACACGATACACTACTACCACAACCACACCAGGCTATACACTACTACCACAACCACACTATACACTACTACCACACTATACACTACTACCACACTATACACTACTACCACAACCACACCAGACTATAAACTACTACCACAACCACACCAGACTATACACTACTACCACAACCACACCAGACTATACACTAATTACACAACCACACCAGACTATACACTACTACCACAACCACACCAGACTATACACTACTACCACAACCACACCAGGCTATACACTACTACCACACCAGGCTATACACTACTACCACAACCACACCAGGCTATACACTACTACCACACCAGGCTATACACTACTACCACACCAGGCTATACACTACTACCACACCAGGCTATACACTACTACCACACCAGGCTATACACTACTACCACACCAGGCTATACACTACTACCACACCAGACTATACATTACTATCACACCAGACTATACACTACTACCACAACCACACCAGGCTATACACTAATACCACACCAGACTATACACTACTACCACAACCACACCAGGCTATACATTACTATCACACCAGACTATACACTAATACCACACCAGGCTATACACTACTACCACAACCACACCAGGCTATACACTACTACCACACCAGACTATACACTACTACCACACCAGACTATACACTAATACCACGCCAGGCTATACACTACTACCACAAAAACACCAGACTATACACTACTACCACAACAACACCAGACTATACACTACTACCACAACAACACCAGGCTATACACTACTGCCACACCAGACTATACACTAATACCACACCAGGCTATACACTACTACCACAACAACACCAGGCTATACACTACTACCACACCAGACTATACACTAATACCACACCAGGCTATACACTACTACCACAACCACGCCAGGCTATACACTACTACCACAAAAACACCAGACTATACACTACTACCACAACAACACCAGACTATACACTACTACCACAAAAACACCAGGCTATACACTACTACCACAACCACACCAGACTATACACTACTACCACAAAAACACCAGGCTATACACTACTACCACAACCACACCACACTATACACCACTACCACAACCACACCAGGCTATACAAAACTACCACACCAGACTATACACTACTACCACACCAGACTATACACTACTACCACACCAGACGATACACTACTACCACAACCACACCAGGCTATACACTACTACCACACCAGGCTATGCACTACTACCACAAAAACACCAGGCTATACACTACTACCACAACCACAACGGGCTATACACTACTACCACACCAGGCTATACACTACTACCACAAAAACACCAGGCTATACACTACTACCACAACCACACCAGGCTATACACTACTACCACACCAGGCTATACACTACTACCACAAAAACACCAGGCTATACACTATTACCACAACAACACTAGGCTATACACTACTACCACAACAACACCAGACTATACACTACAACCACAACCACACCAGGCTATACACTACTACCACAACAGGCTATACACTACTACCACACCAGACTATACACTACTACCACAACCACACCAGGCTATACACTACTACCACACCAGGCTATACACTACTACCACACCAGGCTATACACCACTACCACACCAGGCTATACACTACTACCACACCAGACTATACACTACTACCACACCAGGCTATACACTACTACCACACCAGACTATACACTACCACACCAGACTATACACTACCACACCAGACTATACACAACCACACCAGACTATACACAACCACACCAGACTATACACAACCACACCAGACTATACACAACCACACCAGACTATACACAACCACACCAGACTATACACAACCACACCAGGCTATACACTACTACCACAACCACACCAGGCTATACACTACTACCACAACCACACCAGGCTATACACTACTACCACAACAACACCAGACTATAGACTACTACCACAACCACACCAGACTATACACTACTACCACAACCACACCAGGCTATACACTACTACCACACCAGGCTATACACTACTACCACACCAGGCTATACACTACTACCACAACCACACCAGGCTATACACTACTACCACACCAGGCTATACACTACTACCACACCAGGCTATTCACTACTACCACACCAGGCTATACACTACTACCACACCAGGCTATACACTACTACCACACCAGGCTATACACTACTACCACACCAGGCTATACACTACTACCACACCAGGCTATACACTACTACCACACCAGACTATACACTACCACACCAGACTATACACTACCACACCAGACTATACAATACCACACCAGACTATACACTGCTACCACAACAACACCAGACTATACACTACTACCACAACCACACCAGGCTATACACTACTACCACAACCACACCAGGCTATACACTACTACCACAACCACACCAGGCTATACACTACTACCACACCAGGCTATACACTACTACCACAACCACACCAGACTATACACTACTACCACACCAGACTATACACTACTACCACACCAGGCTATACACTACTACCACAACCACACCAGGCTATACACTACTTCCACAACCACACCAGGCTATACAGTACTACCACAACAACACCAGACTATACACTACTACCACAACCACACCAGGCTATACACTACTACCACAACCACACCAGGCTATACACTACTACCACACCAGGCTATACACTACTACCACAACCACACCAGGCTATACACTACTACCACACCAGGCTATACACTACTACCACACCAGGCTATACACCACTACCACACCAGGCTATACACTACTACCACACCAGGCTATACACTACTACCACACCAGGCTATACACTACTACCACACCAGGCTATACACTACTACCACACCAGGCTATACACTACTACCACACCAGACTATACACTACTACCACACCAGACTATACACTACTACCACACCAGACTATACACTACTACCACAACAACACCAGACTATACACTACTACCACACCAGACTATACACTACTACCACAACAACACCAGGCTATACACTACTACCACAAGCACACCAGGCTATACACTACCACACCAGACTATACACTACTACCACACCAGACTATACACTACTACCACAACAACACCAGACTATACACTACTACCACAACCACACCAGACTATACACTACTACCACACCAGACTATACACTACTACCACAACAACACCAGACTATACACTACTACCACAACCTCACCAGGCTATACACTACTACCACACCAGGCTATACACTACTACCACAACAACACCAGGCTATACACTACTACCACACCAGGCTATACACTACTACCACACCAGGCTATACACTACTACCACACCAGGCTATACACTACTACCACACCAGGCTATACACTACTACCACACCAGACGATACACCACTACCACACCAGACTATACACTACTACCACACCAGACTATACACAACCACACCAGACTATACACTACCACACCAGACTATACACTACTACCACAACAACACCAGACTATACACTTCTACCACAATCACACCAGACTATACACTTCTACCACAACCACACCAGACTATACACTACTACCACAACCACACCAGGCTATTCACTACTACCACAACCACACCAGGCTATACACTACTACCACACCAGGCTATACACTACTACCACACCAGGCTATACACTACTACCACACCAGGCTATACACTACTAACACACCAGGCTATACAGTACTACCACACCAGGCTATACAGCACTACCACACCAGACTATACACTACTACCACACCAGGCTATACACTACTACCACACCAGACTATACACTACCACACCAGACTATTCACTACCACACCAGACTATACACTACCACACCAGACTATACACAACCACACCAGACTATACACTACTACCACAAAAACACCAGACTATACACTACCACACCAGACTATACACTACCACACCAGGCTATACACAACCACACCAGACTATACACAACCACACCAGACTATACACTACTACCACAAAAACACCAGACTATACACTACCACACCAGACTATACACTACCACACCAGGCTATACACAACCACACCAGACTATACACAACCACACCAGACTATACACAACCACACCAGACTATACACTACCACACCAGACTATACACAACCACACCAGACTATACACTACCACACCAGGCTATACACAACCACACCAGACTATACACTACTACCACAAAAACACCAGACTATACACAACCACACCAGACTATACACAACCACACCAGACTATACACAACCACACCAGACTATACACAACCACACCAGACTATACACTACCACACCAGGCTATACACAACCACACCAGACTATACACTACTACCACAAAAACACCAGACTATACACTACCACACCAGACTATACACTACTACCACAACCACACCAGGCTATACAGTACTCCCACAACAACACCAGACTATACAGTACTACCACAACAACACCAGGCAATACAGTACTACCACAACCACACCAGACTATACACTACTACCACACCAGACTATACACTACTACCACACCAGGCTATACACTACTACCACACCAGACTATACACTACCACACCAGACTATACACTACCACACCAGACTATACACTACCACACCAGACTATACACAACCACACCAGACTATACACAACCACACCAGACTATACACAACCACACCAGACTATACACAACCACACCAGGCTATACACTACTACCACAACCACACCAGGCTATACACTACTACCACAACCACACCAGACTATACACTACTACCACAACCACACCACACTATACACTACTACCACAACCACACCAGACTATACACTACTACCACAACCACACCAGGCTATACACTACTACCACACCAGGCTATACACTACTACCACACCAGGCTATACACTACTACCACAACCACACCAGGCTATACACTACTACCACACCAGGCTATACACTACTACCACACCAGGCTATTCACTACTACCACACCAGGCTATACACTACTACCACACCAGGCTATACACTACTACCACACCAGGCTATACACTACTACCACACCAGGCTATACACTACTACCACACCAGACTATACACTACCATACCAGACTATACACTACCACACCAGACTATACACTACCACACCAGACTATACACTACTACCCCACCAGGCTATACACTGCTACCACACTATACACTACTACCACACCAGGCTATACACTACTCCCCCACCAGGCTATACACCACTACCACACCAGGCTATACACTACTACCACACTATACACTACTACCACACCAGGCTATACACTACTCCCCCACCAGGCTATACACTACTACCACACCAGACTATACACTACTACCACACCAGGCTATACACTACTACCACACCAGACTATACACTACTACCACACCAGGCTATACACTACTACCACACCAGACTATACACTACTACCACACCAGGCTATACACTACTACCACACCAGGCTATACACTACTACCACACCAGGCTATACACTACTACCACACCAGGCTATACACTACTACCACACGATACACTACTACCACAACCACACCAGGCTATACACTACTACCACAACCACACCAGACTATACACTACTACCACACTATACACTACTACCACACCACACCAGGCTATACACTACTACCACAACCACACCAGGCTATACACTACTACCACAACCACACCAGACTATAAACTACTACCACAACCACACCAGACTATACACTACTACCACAACCACACCAGACTACACACTAATTACACAACCACACCAGACTATACACTACTACCACAACCACACCAGACTATACACTACTACCACAACCACACCAGGCTATACACTACTACCACACCAGGCTATACACTACTACCACAACCACACCAGGCTATACACTACTACCACACCAGGCTATACACTACTACCACACCAGGCTATACACTACTACCACACCAGGCTATACACTACTACCACACCAGGCTATACACTACTACCACACCAGGCTATACACTACTACCACACCAGACTATACATTACTATCACACCAGACTATACACTACTACCACAACCACACCAGGCTATACACTAATACCACACCAGACTATACACTACTACCACAACCACACCAGGCTATACACTACTACCACACCAGACTATACACTACTACCACACCAGACTATACACTAATACCACGCCAGGCTATACACTACTACCACAAAAACACCAGACTATACACTACTACCACAACAACACCAGACTATACACTACTACCACAACAACACCAGGCTATACACTACTACCACAACAACACCAGACTATACACCACTACCACAACCACACCAGGCTATACACCACTACCACAACAGGCTATACACTACTACCACACCAGGCTATACAGTACTACCACAACAACACCAGACTATACACTACTACCACAACCACACCAGGCTATACACTACTACCACACCAGACTATACACTACTACCACACCAGGCTATTCACTACTACCACACCAGGCTATACACTACTACCACACCAGGCTATACACTACTACCACACCAGGCTATACACCACTACCACACCAGGCTATACACCACTACCACACCAGGCTATACACTACTACCACACCAGGCTATACACTACTACCACACCAGGCTATACACCACTACCACACCAGGCTATACACTACTACCACACCAGACTATACACTACAACCACAACCACACCAGGCTATACACAACTACCACAACAGGCTATACACTACTACCACACCAGGCTATACACCACTACCACACCAGGCTATACACTACTACCACACCAGGCTATACACTACTACCACACCAGGCTATACAGTTCTACCACACCAGACTATACACTACTACCACAACAACACCAGGCTATACAGTACTACCACAACAACACCAGACTATACACTACTACCACACCAGACTATACACTACTACCACACCAGGCTATACACTACTACCACACCAGACTATACACTATTAACACAACGACACCAGACTATACACTACTACCACACCAGACTATACACTACTACCACACCAGGCTATACACTACTACCACAAAAACACCAGACTATACACTACTAACACAACTACACCAGACTATACACTACTACCAAACAGGCTATACACTACTACCACACCAGGCTATACACTACTTTCACAACCACACCAGGCTATACAGTACTACCACAACAACACCAGACTATACAGTACTACCACAACAACACCAGGCTATACAGTACTACCACAACCACACCAGACTATACACTACTACCACACCAGACTATACACTACTACCACACCAGGCTATACACTACTACCACACCAGACTATACACTACCACACCAGACTATACACTACCACACCAGACTATACACTACCACACCAGACTATACACAACCACACCAGACTATACACAACCACACCAGACTATACACAACCACACCAGACTATACACAACCACACCAGACTATACACAACCACACCAGGCTATACACTACTACCACAACCACACCAGACTATACACTACTACCACAACCACACCAGGCTATACACTACTACCACAACAACACCAGACTATAGACTACTACCACAACCACACCAGACTATACACTACTACCACAACCACACCAGGCTATACACTACTACCACACCAGGCTATACACTACTACCACACCAGGCTATACACTACTACCACAACCACACCAGGCTAAACACTACTACCACACCAGGCTATACACTACTACCACACCAGGCTATTCACTACTACCACACCAGGCTATACACTACTACCACACCAGGCTATACACTACTACCACACCAGGCTATACACTACTACCACACCAGGCTATACACTACTACCACACCAGGCTATACACTACTACCACACCAGACTATACACTACCACACCAGACTATACAATACCACACCAGACTATACACTGCTACCACAACAACACCAGACTATACACTACTACCACAACCACACCAGGCTATACACTACTACCACAACCACACCAGGCTATACACTACTACCACAACCACACCAGGCTATACACTACTACCACACCAGGCTATACACTACTACCACAACCACACCAGACTATACACTACTACCACACCAGACTATACACTACTACCACACCAGGCTATACACTACTACCACAACCACACCAGGCTATACACTACTTCCACAACCACACCAGGCTATACAGTACTACCACAACAACACCAGACTATACACTACTACCACAACCACACCAGGCTATACACTACTACCACAACCACACCAGGCTATACACTACTACCACACCAGGCTATACACTACTACCACAACCACACCAGGCTATACACTACTACCACACCAGGCTATACACTACTACCACACCAGGCTATACACCACTACCACACCAGGCTATACACTACTACCACACCAGGCTATACACTACTACCACACCAGGCTATACACTACTACCACACCAGGCTATACACTACTACCACACCAGACTATACACTACTACCACACCAGACTATACACTACTACCACACCAGACTATACACTACTACCACAACAACACCAGACTATACACTACTACCACACCAGACTATACACTACTACCACAACAACACCAGGCTATACACTACTACCACAAGCACACCAGGCTATACACTACCACACCAGACTATACACTACTACCACACCAGACTATATACTACTACCACAACAACACCAGACTATACACTACTACCACAACCACACCAGACTATACACTACTACCACAACCTCACCAGGCTATACACTACTACCACACCAGGCTATACACTACTACCACAACAACACCAGGCTATACACTACTACCACACCAGGCTATACACTACTACCACACCAGGCTATACACTACTACCACACCAGGCTATACACTACTACCACACCAGGCTATACACTACTACCACACCAGACGATACACCACTACCACACCAGACTATACACTACTACCACACCAGACTATACACTACTACCACACCAGACTATACACAACCACACCAGACTATACACAACCATACCAGACTATACACTACTACCACAACAACACCAGACTATACACTTCTACCACAATCACACCAGACTATACACTTCTACCACAATCACACCAGACTATACACTACTAACACAACCACACCAGACTATACACTACTACCACAACCACACCAGACTATACACTACTACCACAACCACACCAGGCTATTCACTACTACCACAACCACACCAGGCTATACACTACTACCACACCAGGCTATACACTACTACCACACCAGGCTATACACTACTACCACACCAGGCTATACACTACTACCACAACCACATCACGCTATACACTACTACCACAACCACACCAGACTATACACTACTAACACAACCACACCAGACTATAGACTACTACCACAACCACACCAGACTATACACTACTACCACAACCACACCAGGCTATACACTACTACCACACCAGGCTATACACTACTACCACACCAGGCTATACACTACTACCACAACCACACCAGGCTATACACTACTACCACACCAGGCTATACACTACTACCACACCAGGCTATTCACTACTACCACACCAGGCTATACACTACTACCACACCAGGCTATACACTACTACCACACCAGGCTATACACTACTACCACACCAGGCTATACACTACTACCACACCAGGCTATACACTACTACCACACCAGACTATACACTACCACACCAGACTATACACTACCACACCAGACTATACAATACCACACCAGACTATACACTGCTACCACAACAACACCAGACTATACACTACTACCACAACCACACCAGGCTATACACTACTACCACAACCACACCAGGCTATACACTACTACCACACCAGGCTATACACTACTACCACAACCACACCAGGCTATACACTACTACCACACCAGGCTATACACTACTACCACAACCACACCAGACTATACACTACTACCACACCAGACTATACACTACTACCACACCAGGCTATACACTACTACCACAACCACACCAGGCTATACACTACTTCCACAACCACACCAGGCTATACACTACTACCACAACCACACCAGGCTATACACTACTACCACAACCACACCAGGCTATACACTACTACCACACCAGGCTATACACTACTACCACAACCACACCAGGCTATACACTACTACCACACCAGGCTATACACTACTACCACACCAGACTATACACTACTACCACACCAGACTATACACTACTACCACACCAGACTATACACTACTACCACAACAACACCAGACTATACACTACTACCACACCAGACTATACACTACTACCACAACAACACCAGGCTATACACTACTACCACAAGCACACCAGGCTATACACTACCACACCAGACTATACACTACTACCACACCAGACTATACACTACTACCACAACAACACCAGACTATACACTACTACCACAACCACACCAGACTATACACTACTACCACAACCTCACCAGGCTATACACTACTACCACACCAGGCTATACACTACTACCACAACAACACCAGGCTATACACTACTACCACACCAGGCTATACACTACTACCACACCAGGCTATACACTACTACCACAACAACACCAGACTATACACTACTACCACAACCACACCAGACTATACACTACTACCACAACCTCACCAGGCTATACACTACTACCACACCAGGCTATACACTACTACCACAACAACACCAGGCTATACAGTACTACCACACCAGGCTATACACTACTACCACACCAGGCTATACACTACTACCACACCAGACGATACACCACTACCACACCAGACTATACACTACTACCACACCAGACTATACACTACTACCACACCAGACTATACACAACCACACCAGACTATACACTACCACACCAGACTATACACTACTACCACAACAACACCAGACTATACACTTCTACCACAATCACACCAGACTATACACTACTAACACAACCACACCAGACTATACACTACTACCACAACCACACCAGACTATACACTACTACCACAACCACACCAGGCTATTCACTACTACCACAACCACACCAGGCTATACACTACTACCACACCAGGCTATACACTACTACCACACCAGGCTATACACTACTACCACACCAGGCTATACAGTACTACCACACCAGGCTATACAGTACTACCACACCAGACTATACACTACTACCACACCAGGCTATACACTACTACCACACCAGACTATACACTACCACAACAGACTATACACTACCACACCAGACTATACACTACCACACCAGACTATACACAACCACACCAGACTATACACTACTACCACAAAAACACCAGACTATACACTACCACACCAGACTATACACTACCACACCAGGCTATACACAACCACACCAGACTATACACAACCACACCAGACTATACACTACTACCACAAAAACACCAGACTATACACTACCACACCAGACTATACACTACCACACCAGGCTATACACAACCACACCAGACTATACATAACCACACCAGACTATACACAACCACACCAGACTATACACTACTACCACAAAAACACCAGACTATACACAACCACACCAGACTATACACAAACACACCAGACTATACACAACCACACCAGACTATACACAACCACACCAGACTATACACTACTACCACAAAAACACCAGACTATACACTACCACACCAGACTATACACTACCACACCAGGCTATACACAACCACACCAGACTATACACTACTACCACAAAAACACCAGACTATACACTACCACACCAGACTATACACTACTACCACAAAAACACCAGACTATACACTACCACACCAGACTATACACTACCACACCAGGCTATACACAACCACACCAGACTATACACAACCACACCAGACTATACACTACTACGACAAAAACACCAGACTATACACTACCACACCAGACTATACACTACCACACCAGGCTATACACAACCACACCAGACTATACACTACTACCACAAAAACACCAGACTATACACTACCACACCAGACTATACACTACCACACCAGACTATACACAACCACACCAGACTATACACTACTACGACAAAAACACCAGACTATACACTACCACACCAGACTATACACTACCACACCAGGCTATACACAACCACACCAGACTATACACAACCACTCCAGACTATACACTACTACCACAAAAACACCAGACTATACACTACCACACCAGACTATACACTACCACACCAGACTATACACAACCACACCAGACTATACACTACTACCACAAAAACACCAGACTATACACTACCACGCCAGACTATACACTACCACACCAGGCTATACACTACCACACCAGACTATACACTACCACACCAGACTATACACAACCACACCAGACTATACACAACCACACCAGGCTATACACTACCACACCAGACTATACACTACCACACCAGATTATACACTACCACACCAGACTATACACAACCACACCAGACTATACACAACCACACCAGACTATACACAACCACACCAGACTATACACTACCACACCAGACTATACACAACCACACCAGGCTATACACTACTACCACAACCACACCAGACTATACACTAATACCACAACCACACCAGACTATACACTACTAACACAACCACACCAGACTATACACTACTAACACAATCACACCAGACTATACACTACTACCACAACCACACCACACTATACACTACTACCACAATCACACCAGGCTATACACTACTACCACACCAGGCTATACACTACTACCACAACCACACCAGGCTATACACTACTACCACACCAGGCTATACACTACTACCACACCAGGCTATACACTACTACCACACCAGGCTATACACTACTACCACACCAGGCTATACACTACTACCACACCAGGCTATACACTACTACCACACCAGGCTATACACTACTACCACACCAGGCTATACACTACTACCACACCAGACTATACACTACCACACCAGACTATACAATACCACACCAGACTATACACTACTACCACACCAGGCTATACACTACTACCACACCAGGCTATACACTACTACCACACCAGACTATACACTACCACACCAGACTATACACTACCACACCAGACTATACAATACCACACCAGACTATACACTACCACACCAGACTATACAATACCACACCAGACTATACACTACTACCACAACAACAACAGACTATATACTACCACACCAGACTATACGCTACTACCACAACCACACCAGACTATACACTACTACCACAACCACACCAGGCTATACACTACTACCACACCAGGCTATACACTACTACCACAACCACACCAGGCTATACACTACTACCACACCAGGCTATACACTACTACCACAACCACACCAGACTATACACTACTACCACACCAGACTATACACTACTACCACACCAGGCTATACACTACTACCACAACCACACCAGGCTATACACTACTTCCACAACCACACCAGGCTATACAGTACTACCACAACAACACCAGACTATACACTACTACCACAACCACACCAGGCTATACACTACTACCACACCAGGCTATACACTACTACCACAACCACACCAGGCTATACACTACTACCACACCAGGCTATACACTACTACCACACCAGGCTATACACCACTACCACACCAGGCTTTACACTACTACCACACCAGGCTATACACTACTACCACACCAGGCTATACAGTACTACCACACCAGACTATACACTACTACCACAACAACACCAGGCTATACAGTACTACCACAACAACACCAGACTATACACTATTAACACAACGACTCCAGACTATACACTACTACCACACCAGACTATACACTACTACCACACCAGGCTATACACTACTACCACAAAAACACCAGGCTATACACTACTACCACACCAGGCTATACAGTACTACCACACCAGACTATACACTACTACCACAACAACACCAGGCTATACAGTACTACCACAACAACACCAGACTATACACTATTAACACAACGACTCCAGACTATACACTACTACCACACCAGACTATACACTACTACCACACCAGGCTATACACTACTACCACAAAAACACCAGGCTATACACTACTACCACACCAGGCTATACAGTACTACCACACCAGACTATACACTACTACCACAACAACACCAGGCTATACAGTACTACCACAACAACACCAGACTATACACTATTAACACAACGACACCAGACTATACACTACTACCACACCAGGCTATACACCACTACCACACCAGGCTATACACTACTACCACACCAGGCTATACACTACTACCACACCAGGCTATACAGTTCTACCACACCAGACTATACACTACTACCACAACAACACCAGGCTATACAGTACTACCACAACAACACCAGACTATACACTACTACCACACCAGACTATACACTACTACCACACCAGGCTATACACTACTACCACACCAGACTTACACTATTAACACAACGACACCAGACTATACACTACTACCACACCAGACTATACACTACTACCACACCAGGCTATACACTACTACCACAAAAACACCAGGCTATACACTACTAACACAACTACACCAGACTATACACTACTACCACACAGGCTATACACTACTACCACACCAGGCTATACACTACTACCACAACCACACCAGGCTATACACTACTTTCACAACCACACCAGGCTATACAGTACTACCACAACAACACCAGACTATACAGTACTACCACAACAACACCAGGCTATACAGTACTACCACAACCACACCAGACTATACACTACTACCACACCAGACTATACACTACTACCACACCAGGCTATACACTACTACCACACCAGACTATACACTACCACACCAGACTATACACTACCACACCAGACTATACACTACCACACCAGACTATACACAACCACACCAGACTATACACAACCACACCAGACTATACACAACCACACCAGACTATACACAACCACACCAGGCTATACACTACTACCACAACCACACCAGGCTATACACTACTACCACAACCACACCAGACTATACACTACTAACACAACCACACCAGACTATAGACTACTACCACAACCACACCAGACTATACACTACTACCACAACCACACCAGGCTATACACTACTACCACACCAGGCTATACACTACTACCACACCAGGCTATACACTACTACCACAACCACACCAGGCTATACACTACTACCACACCAGGCTATACACTACTACCACACCAGGCTATTCACTACTACCACACCAGGCTATACACTACTACCACACCAGGCTATACACTACTACCACACCAGGCTATACACTACTACCACACCAGGCTATACACTACTACCACACCAGGCTATACACTACTACCACACCAGACTATACACTACCACACCAGACTATACACTACCACACCAGACTATACAATACCACACCAGACTATACACTACTACCACAACAACACCAGACTATACACTACTACCACAACCACACCAGGCTATACACTACTACCACAACCACACCAGGCTATACACTACTACCACACCAGGCTATACACTACTACCACAACCACACCAGGCTATACACTACTACCACACCAGGCTATACACTACTACCACAACCACACCAGACTATACACTACTACCACACCAGACTATACACTTCTACCACAACAACACCAGGCTATACACTACTACCACAAGCACACCAGGCTATACACTACCACACCAGACTATACACTACTACCACACCAGACTATACACTACTACCACAACAACACCAGACTATACACTACTACCACAACCACACCAGACTATACACTACTACCACAACCTCACCAGGCTATACACTACTACCACACCAGGCTATACACTACTACCACAACAACACCAGGCTATACACTACTACCACACCAGGCTATACACTACTACCACACCAGGCTATACACTACTACCACACCAGGCTATACACTACTACCACACCAGGCTATACACTACTACCACACCAGACGATACACCACTACCACACCAGACTATACACTACTACCACACCAGACTATACACTACTACCACACCAGACTATACACAACCACACCAGACTATACACTACCACACCAGACTATACACTACTACCACAACAACACCAGACTATACACTTCTACCACAATCACACCAGACTATACACTACTAACACAACCACACCAGACTATACACTACTACCACAACAACACCAGGCTATACACTACTACCACACCAGGCTATACACTACTACCACACCAGGCTATACACTACTACCACACCAGGCTATACACTACTACCACACCAGGCTATACACTACTACCACACCAGACGATACACCACTACCACACCAGACTATACACTACTACCACACCAGACTATACACTACTACCACACCAGACTATACACAACCACACCAGACTATACACTACCACACCAGACTATACACTACTACCACAACAACACCAGACTATACACTTCTACCACAATCACACCAGACTAGACACTACTACCACAACCACACCAGACTATACACTACTACCACAACCACACCAGGCTATTCACTACTACCACAACCACACCAGGCTATACACTACTACCACACCAGGCTATACACTACTACCACACCAGGCTATACACTACTACCACACCAGGCTATACACTACTACCACACCAGGCTATACAGTACTACCACACCAGGCTATACAGTACTACCACACCAGACTATACACTACTACCACACCAGGCTATACACTACTACCACACCAGACTATACACTACCACACCAGACTATACACTACCACACCAGACTATACACTACCACACCAGACTATACACAACCACACCAGACTATACACTACTACCACAAAAACACCAGACTATACACTACCACACCAGACTATACACTACCACACCAGGCTATACACAACCACACCAGACTATACACAACCACACCAGACTATACACTACTACCACAAAAACACCAGACTATACACTACCACACCAGACTATACACTACCACACCAGGCTATACACAACCACACCAGACTATACACAACCACACCAGACTATACACAACCACACCAGACTATACACTACTACCACAAAAACACCAGACTATACACAACCACACCATACTATACACAAACACACCAGACTATACACAACCACACCAGACTATACACAACCACACCAGACTATACACTACTACCACAAAAACACCAGACTATACACTACCACACCAGACTATACACTACCACACCAGGCTATACACAACCACACCAGACTATACACTACTACCACAAAAACACCAGACTATACACTACCACACCAGACTATACACTACTACCACAAAAACACCAGACTATACACTACCACACCAGACTATACACTACCACACCAGGCTATACACAACCACACCAGACTATACACAACCACACCAGACTATACACTACTACCACAAAAACACCAGACTATACACTACCACACCAGACTATACACTACCACACCAGGCTATACACAACCACACCAGACTATACACTACTACCACAAAAACACCAGACTATACACTACCACACCAGACTATACACTACCACACCAGACTATACACAACCACACCAGACTATACACTACTACCACAAAAACACCAGACTATACACTACCACACCAGACTATACACTACCACACCAGGCTATACACAACCACACCAGACTATACACAACCACTCCAGACTATACACTACTACCACAAAAACACCAGACTATACACTACCACACCAGACTATACACTACCACACCAGACTATACACAACCACACCAGACTATACACTACTACCACAAAAACACCAGACTATACACTACCACACCAGACTATACACTACCACACCAGGCTATACACTACCACACCAGACTATACACTACCACACCAGACTATACACAACCACACCAGACTATACACAACCACACCAGGCTATACACTACCACACCAGACTATACACTACCACACCAGACTATACACTACCACACCAGACTATACACAACCACACCAGACTATACACAACCACACCAGACTATACACTACCACACCAGACTATACACAACCACACCAGGCTATACACTACTACCACAACCACACCAGACTATACACTACTACCACAACCACACCAGACTATACACTACTAACACAACCACACCAGACTATACACTACTAACACAACCACACCAGACTATACACTACTACCACAACCACACCACACTATACACTACTACCACAACCACACCAGGCTATACACTACTACCGCACCAGGCTATACACTACTACCACAACCACACCAGGCTATACACTACTACCACACCAGGCTATACACTACTACCACACCAGGCTATACACTACTACCACACCAGGCTATACACTACTACCACACCAGGCTATACACTACTACCACACCAGGCTATACACTACTACCACACCAGGCTATACACTACTACCACACCAGACTATACACTACCACACCAGACTATACAATACCACACCAGACTATACACTACTACCACACCAGGCTATACACTACTACCACACCAGGCTATACACTACTACCACACCAGACTATACACTACCACACCAGACTATACACTACCACACCAGACTATACAATACCACACCAGACTATACACTACCACACCAGACTATACAATACCACACCAGACTATACACTACTACCACAACAACAACAGACTATATACTACCACACCAGACTATACGCTACTACCACAACCACACCAGACTATACACTACTACCACAACCACACCAGGCTATACACTACTACCACACCAGGCTATACACTACTACCACAACCACACCAGGCTATACACTACTACCACACCAGGCTATACACAACCACACCAGACTATACACTACTACCACAAAAACACCAGACTATACACTACCACACCAGACTATACACTACTACCACAAAAACACCAGACTATACACTACCACACCAGACTATACACTACTACCACAAAAACACCAGACTATACACTACCACACCAGACTATACACTACCACACCAGGCTATACACAACCACACCAGACTATACACAACCACACCAGACTATACACTACTACCACAAAAACACCAGACTATACACAACCACACCAGACTATACACTACCACACCAGGCTATACACAACCACACCAGACTATACACTACTACCACAAAAACACCAGACTATACACTACCACACCAGACTATACACTACCACACCAGACTATACACAACCACACCAGACTATACACTACTACCACAAAAACACCAGACTATACACTACCACACCAGACTATACACTACCACACCAGGCTATACACAACCACACCAGACTATACACAACCACTCCAGACTATACACTACTACCACAAAAACACCAGACTATACACTACCACACCAGACTATACACTACCACACCAGACTATACACAACCACACCAGACTATACACTACTACCACAAAAACACCAGACTATACACTACCACACCAGGCTATACACTACCACACCAGACTATACACTACCACACCAGACTATACACAACCACACCAGACTATACACAACCACACCAGGCTATACACTACCACACCAGACTATACACTACCACACCAGACTATACACTACCACACCAGACTATACACAACCACACCAGACTATACACAACCACACCAGACTATACACTACCACACCAGACTATACACAACCACACCAGGCTATACACTACTACCACAACCACACCAGACTATACACTACTACCACAACCACACCAGACTATACACTACTAACACAACCACACCAGACTATACACTACTAACACAACCACACCAGACTATACACTACTACCACAACCACACCACACTATACACTACTACCACAACCACACCAGGCTATACACTACTACCGCACCAGGCTATACACTACTACCACAACCACACCAGGCTATACACTACTACCACACCAGGCTATACACTACTACCACACCAGGCTATACACTACTACCACACCAGGCTATACACTACTACCACACCAGGCTATACACTACTACCACACCAGGCTATACACTACTACCACACCAGGCTATACACTACTACCACACCAGACTATACACTACCACACCAGACTATACAATACCACACCAGACTATACACTACTACCACACCAGGCTATACACTACTACCACACCAGGCTATACACTACTACCACACCAGACCACACCAGACTATACACTACCACACCAGACTATACAATACCACACCAGACTATACACTACCACACCAGACTATACAATACCACACCAGACTATACACTACTACCACAACAACAACAGACTATATACTACCACACCAGACTATACGCTACTACCACAACCACACCAGACTATACACTACTACCACAACCACACCAGGCTATACACTACTACCACACCAGGCTATACACTACTACCACAACCACACCAGGCTATACACTACTACCACACCAGGCTATACACTACTACCACAACCACACCAGACTATACACTACTACCACACCAGACTATACACTACTACCACACCAGGCTATACACTACTACCACAACCACACCAGGCTATACACTACTTCCACAACCACACCAGGCTATACAGTACTACCACAACAACACCAGACTATACACTACTACCACAACCACACCAGGCTATACACTACTACCACACCAGGCTATACACTACTACCACAACCACACCAGGCTATACACTACTACCACACCAGGCTATACACTACTACCACACCAGGCTATACACTACTACCACAACCACACCAGGCTATACACTACTACCACACCAGGCTATACACTACTACCACAACCACACCAGACTATACACTACTACCACACCAGACTATACACTACTACCACAACAACACCAGGCTATACACTACTACCACAAGCACACCAGGCTATACACTACCACACCAGACTATACACTACTACCACACCAGACTATACACTACTACCACAACAACACCAGACTATACACTACTACCACAACCACACCAGACTATACACTACTACCACAACCTCACCAGGCTATACACTACTACCACACCAGGCTATACACTACTACCACAACAACACCAGGCTATACACTACTACCACACCAGGCTATACACTACTACCACACCAGGCTATACACTACTACCACACCAGGCTATACACTACTACCACACCAGGCTATACACTACTACCACACCAGACGATACACCACTACCACACCAGACTATACACTACTACCACACCAGACTATACACTACTACCACACCAGACTATACACAACCACACCAGACTATACACTACCACACCAGACTATACACTACTACCACAACAACACCAGACTATACACTTCTACCACAATCACACCAGACTATACACTACTAACACAACCACACCAGACTATACACTACTACCACAACAACACCAGGCTATACACTACTACCACACCAGGCTATACACTACTACCACACCAGGCTATACACTACTACCACAACCACACCAGGCTATACACTACTACCACACCAGGCTATACACTACTACCACACCAGGCTATACACTACTACCACAACCACACCAGGCTATACACTACTACCACACCAGGCTATACACTACTACCACAACCACACCAGACTATACACTACTACCACACCAGACTATACACTACTACCACAACAACACCAGGCTATACACTACTACCACAAGCACACCAGGCTATACACTACCACACCAGACTATACACTACTACCACACCAGACTATACACTACTACCACAACAACACCAGACTATACACTACTACCACAACCACACCAGACTATACACTACTACCACAACCTCACCAGGCTATACACTACTACCACACCAGGCTATACACTACTACCACAACAACACCAGGCTATACACTACTACCACACCAGGCTATACACTACTACCACACCAGGCTATACACTACTACCACACCAGGCTATACACTACTACCACACCAGGCTATACACTACTACCACACCAGACGATACACCACTACCACACCAGACTATACACTACTACCACACCAGACTATACACTACTACCACACCAGACTATACACAACCACACCAGACTATACACTACCACACCAGACTATACACTACTACCACAACAACACCAGACTATACACTTCTACCACAATCACACCAGACTATACACTACTAACACAACCACACCAGACTATACACTACTACCACAACAACACCAGGCTATACACTACTACCACACCAGGCTATACACTACTACCACACCAGGCTATACACTACTACCACACCAGGCTATACACTACTACCACACCAGGCTATACACTACTACCACACCAGGCTATACACTACTACCACACCAGGCTATACACTACTACCACACCAGACGATACACCACTACCACACCAGACTATACACTACTACCACACCAGACTATACACTACTACCACACCAGACTATACACAACCACACCAGACTATACACTACCACACCAGACTATACACTACTACCACAACAACACCAGACTATACACTTCTACCACAATCACACCAGACTAGACACTACTACCACAACCACACCAGACTATACACTACTACCACAACCACACCAGGCTATTCACTACTACCACAACCACACCAGGCTATACACTACTACCACACCAGGCTATACACTACTACCACACCAGGCTATACACTACTACCACACCAGGCTATACACTACTACCACACCAGGCTATACAGTACTACCACACCAGGCTATACAGTACTACCACACCAGACTATACACTACTACCACACCAGGCTATACACTACTACCACACCAGACTATACACTACCACACCAGACTATACACTACCACACCAGACTATACACTACCACACCAGACTATACACAACCACACCAGACTATACACTACTACCACAAAAACACCAGACTATACACTACCACACCAGACTATACACTACCACACCAGGCTATACACAACCACACCAGACTATACACAACCACACCAGACTATACACTACTACCACAAAAACACCAGACTATACACTACCACACCAGACTATACACTACCACACCAGGCTATACACAACCACACCAGACTATACACAACCACACCAGACTATACACAACCACACCAGACTATACACTACTACCACAAAAACACCAGACTATACACAACCACACCATACTATACACAAACACACCAGACTATACACAACCACACCAGACTATACACAACCACACCAGACTATACACTACTACCACAAAAACACCAGACTATACACTACCACACCAGACTATACACTACCACACCAGGCTATACACAACCACACCAGACTATACACTACTACCACAAAAACACCAGACTATACACAACCACACCAGACTATACACTACTACCACAAAAACACCAGACTATACACTACCACACCAGACTATACACTACTACCACAAAAACACCAGACTATACACTACCACACCAGACTATACACTACCACACCAGGCTATACACAACCACACCAGACTATACACAACCACACCAGACTATACACTACTACCACAAAAACACCAGACTATACACTACCACACCAGACTATACACTACCACACCAGGCTATACACAACCACACCAGACTATACACTACTACCACAAAAACACCAGACTATACACTACCACACCAGACTATACACTACCACACCAGACTATACACAACCACACCAGACTATACACTACTACCACAAAAACACCAGACTATACACTACCACACCAGACTATACACTACCACACCAGGCTATACACAACCACACCAGACTATACACAACCACTCCAGACTATACACTACTACCACAAAAACACCAGACTATACACTACCACACCAGACTATACACTACCACACCAGACTATACACAACCACACCAGACTATACACTACTACCACAAAAACACCAGACTATACACTACCACACCAGACTATACACTACCACACCAGGCTATACACTACCACACCAGACTATACACTACCACACCAGACTATACACAACCACACCAGACTATACACAACCACACCAGGCTATACACTACCACACCAGACTATACACTACCACACCAGACTATACACTACCACACCAGACTATACACAACCACACCAGACTATACACAACCACACCAGACTATACACTACCACACCAGACTATACACAACCACACCAGGCTATACACTACTACCACAACCACACCAGACTATACACTACTACCACAACCACACCAGACTATACACTACTAACACAACCACACCAGACTATACACTACTAACACAACCACACCAGACTATACACTACTACCACAACCACACCACACTATACACTACTACCACAACCACACCAGGCTATACACTACTACCGCACCAGGCTATACACTACTACCACAACCACACCAGGCTATACACTACTACCACACCAGGCTATACACTACTACCACACCAGGCTATACACTACTACCACACCAGGCTATACACTACTACCACACCAGGCTATACACTACTACCACACCAGGCTATACACTACTACCACACCAGGCTATACACTACTACCACACCAGACTATACACTACCACACCAGACTATACAATACCACACCAGACTATACACTACTACCACACCAGGCTATACACTACTACCACACCAGGCTATACACTACTACCACACCAGACTATACACTACCACACCAGACTATACACTACCACACCAGACTATACAATACCACACCAGACTATACACTACCACACCAGACTATACAATACCACACCAGACTATACACTACTACCACAACAACAACAGACTATATACTACCACACCAGACTATACGCTACTACCACAACCACACCAGACTATACACTACTACCACAACCACACCAGGCTATACACTACTACCACACCAGGCTATACACTACTACCACAACCACACCAGGCTATACACTACTACCACACCAGGCTATACACTACTACCACAACCACACCAGACTATACACTACTACCACACCAGACTATACACTACTACCACACCAGGCTATACACTACTACCACAACCACACCAGGCTATACACTACTTCCACAACCACACCAGGCTATACAGTACTACCACAACAACACCAGACTATACACTACTACCACAACCACACCAGGCTATACACTACTACCACACCAGGCTATACACTACTACCACAACCACACCAGGCTATACACTACTACCACACCAGGCTATACACTACTACCACACCACTCTATACACCACTACCACACCAGGCTTTACACTACTACCACACCAGGCTATACACTACTACCACACCAGGCTATACAGTACTACCACACCAGACTATACACTACTACCACAACAACACCAGGCTATACAGTACTACCACAACAACACCAGACTATAGACTATTAACACAACGACTCCAGACTATACACTACTACCACACCAGACTATACACTACTACCACACCAGGCTATACACTACTACCACAAAAACACCAGGCTATACACTACTACCACACCAGGCTATACAGTACTACCACACCAGACTATACACTACTACCACAACAACACCAGGCTATACAGTACTACCACAACAACACCAGACTATACACTATTAACACAACGACACCAGACTATACACTACTACCACACCAGGCTATACACCACTACCACACCAGGCTATACACTACTACCACACCAGGCTATACACTACTACCACACCAGGCTATACAGTTCTACCACACCAGACTATACACTACTACCACAACAACACCAGGCTATACAGTACTACCACAACAACACCAGACTATACACTACTACCACACCAGGCTATACACTACTACCACACCAGACTATACACTATTAACACAACGACACCAGACTATACACTACTACCACACCAGACTATACACTACTACCACACCAGGCTATACACTACTACCACAAAAACACCAGACTATACACTACTAACACAACTACACCAGACTATACACTACTACCACACAGGCTATACACTACTACCACACCAGGCTATACACTACTACCACAACCACACCAGGCTATACACTACTTTCACACCCACACCAGGCTATACAGTACTACCACAACAACACCAGACTATACAGTACTACCACAACAACACCAGGCTATACAGTACTACCACAACCACACCAGACTATACACTACTACCACACCAGACTATACACTACTACCACACCAGGCTATACACTACTACCACACCAGACTATACACTACCACACCAGACTATACACTACCACACCAGACTATACACTACCACACCAGACTATACACAACCACACCAGACTATACACAACCACACCAGACTATACACAACCACACCAGACTATACACAACCACACCAGGCTATACACTACTACCACAACCACACCAGGCTATACACTACTACCACAACCACACCAGACTATACACTACTAACACAACCACACCAGACTATAGACTACTACCACAACCACACCAGACTATACACTACTACCACAACCACACCAGGCTATACACTACTACCACACCAGGCTATACACTACTACCACACCAGGCTATACACTACTACTACAACCACACCAGGCTATACACTACTACCACACCAGGCTATACACTACTACCACACCAGGCTATTCACTACTACCACACCAGGCTATACACTACTACCACACCAGGCTATACACTACTACCACACCAGGCTATACACTACTACCACACCAGGCTATACACTACTACCACACCAGGCTATACACTACTACCACACCAGACTATACACTACCACACCAGACTATACACTACCACACCAGACTATACAATACCACACCAGACTATACACTACTACCACAACAACACCAGACTATACACTACTACCACAACCACACCAGGCTATACACTACTACCACAACCACACCAGGCTATACACTACTACCACACCAGGCTATACACTACTACCACAACCACACCAGGCTATACACTACTACCACACCAGGCTATACACTACTACCACAACCACACCAGACTATACACTACTACCACACCAGACTATACACTACTACCACACCAGGCTATACACTACTACCACAACCACACCAGGCTATACACTACTTCCACAAAAACACCAGGCTATACAGTACTACCTCAACAACACCAGACTATACACTACTACCACAACCACACCAGGCTATACACTACTACCACAACCACACCAGGCTATACACTACTACCACACCAGGCTATACACTACTACCACAACCACACCAGGCTATACACTACTACCACACCAGGCTATACACTACTACCACACCAGGCTATACACCACTACCACACCAGGCTATACACTACTACCACACCAGGCTATACACTACTACCACACCAGGCTATACACTACTACCACACCAGGCTATACACTACTACCACACCAGGCTATACAGTACTACCACAACAACACCAGACTATACACTACTACCACACCAGACTATACACTACTACCACACCAGACTATACACTACTACCACAACAACACCAGGCTATACACTACTATCACAAGCACACCAGGCTATACACTACCACACCAGACTATACACTACTACCACAACAACACCAGACTATACACTACTACCACAACCACACCAGACTATACACTACTACCACAACCTCACCAGGCTATACACTACTACCACACCAGGCTATACACTACTACCACAACAACACCAGGCTATACACTACTACCACACCAGGCTATACACTACTACCACACCAGGCTATACACTACTACCACACCAGGCTATACACTACTACCACACCAGGCTATACACTACTACCACACCAGACGATACACTACTACCACACCAGACTATACACTACTACCACACCAGACTATACACTACTACCACACCAGACTATACACAACCACACCAGACTATACACTACCACACCAGACTATGCACTACTACCACAACAACACCAGACTATACACTTCTACCACAATCACACCAGACTATACACTACTAACACAACCACACCAGACTATACACTACTACCACAACCACACCAGGCTATTCACTACTACCACAACCACACCAGGCTATACACTACTACCACACCAGGCTATACACTACTACCACACCAGGCTATACACTACTACCACACCAGGCTATACACTACTACCACACCAGGCTATACAGTACTACCACACCAGGCTATACAGTACTACCACACCAGACTATACACTACTACCACACTAGGCTATACACTACTACCACACCAGACTATACACTACCACACCAGACTATACACTACCACACCAGACTATACACTACCACACCAGACTATACACAACCACACCAGACTATACACTACTACCACAAAAACACCAGACTATACACTACCACACCAGACTATACACTACCACACCAGGCTATACACAACCACACCAGACTATACACAACCACACCAGACTATACACTACTACCACAAAAACACCAGACTATACACTACCACACCAGACTATACACTACCACACCAGGCTATACACAACCACACCAGACTATACACAACCACACCAGACTATACACAACCACACCAGACTATACACTACTACCACAAAAACACCAGACTATACACAACCACACCAGACTATACACAACCACACCAGACTATACACAACCACACCAGACTATACATAACCACACCAGACTATACACTACTACCACAAAAACACCAGACTATACACTACCACACCAGACTATACACTACCACACCAGGCTATACACAACCACACCAGACTATACACTACTACCACAAAAACACCAGACTATACACTACCACACCAGACTATACACTACTACCACAAAAACACCAGACTATACACTACCACACCAGACTATACACTACCACACCAGACTATACACAACCACACCAGACTATACACTACTACCACAAAAACACCAGACTATACACTACTACCACAAAAACACCAGACTATACACTACCACACCAGACTATACACTACCACACCAGGCTATACACAACCACACCAGACTATACACAACCACTCCAGACTATACACTACTACCACAAAAACACCAGACTATACACTACCACACCAGACTATACACTACCACACCAGACTATACACAACCACACCAGACTATACACTACTACCACAAAAACACCAGACTATACACTACCACACCAGACTATACACTACCACACCAGGCTATACACTACCACACCAGACTATACACTACCACACCAGACTATACACAACCACACCAGACTATACACAACCACACCAGGCTATACACTACCACACCAGACTATACACTACCACACCAGACTATACACTACCACACCAGACTATACACAACCACACCAGACTATACACAACCACACCAGACTATACACTACCACACCAGACTATACACTACCACACCAGACTATACACAACCACACCAGGCTATACACTACTACCACAACCACACCAGACTATACACTACTACCACAACCACACCACACTATACACTACTAACACAACCACACCAGACTATACACTACTAACACAACCACACCAGACTATACACTACTACCACAACCACACCACACAATACACTACTACCACAACCACACCAGGCTATACACTACTACCACAACCACACCAGGCTATACACTACTACCACACCAGGCTATACACTACTACCACAACCACACCAGGCTATACACTACTACCACACCAGGCTATACACTACTACCACACCAGGCTATACACTACTACCACACCAGGCTATACACTACTACCACACCAGGCTATACACTACTACCACACCAGGCTATACACTACTACCACACCAGGCTATACACTACTACCACACCAGACTATACACTACCACACCAGACTATACACAACCACACCAGACTATACACTACTACCACAAAAACACCAGACTATACACTACCACACCAGACTATACACTACCACACCAGGCTATACACAACCACACCAGACTATACACAACCACACCAGACTATACACTACTACCACAAAAACACCAGACTATACACTACCACACCAGACTATACACTACCACACCAGGCTATACACAACCACACCAGACTATACACAACCACACCAGACTATACACAACCACACCAGACTATACACTACTACCACAAAAACACCAGACTATACACAACCACACCAGACTATACACAAACACACCAGACAATACACAACCACACCAGACTATACACAACCACACCAGACTATACACTACTACCACAAAAACACCAGACTATACACTACCACACCAGACTATACACTACCACACCAGGCTATACACAACCACACCAGACTATACACTACTACCACAAAAACACCAGACTATACACTACCACACCAGACTATACACTACTACCACAAAAACACCAGACTATACACTACCACACCAGACTATACACTACCACACCAGGCTATACACAACCACACCAGACTATACACAACCACACCAGACTATACACTACTACCACAAAAACACCAGACTATACACTACCACACCAGACTATACACTACCACACCAGGCTATACACAACCACACCAGACTATACACTACTACCACAAAAACACCAGACTATACACTACCACACCAGACTATACACTACCACACCAGACTATACACAACCACACCAGACTATACACTACTACCACAAAAACACCAGACTATACACTACCACACCAGACTATACACTACCACACCAGGCTATACACAACCACACCAGACTATACACAACCACTCCAGACTATACACTACTACCACAAAAACACCAGACTATACACTACCACACCAGACTATACACTACCACACCAGACTATACACAACCACACCAGACTATACACTACTACCACAAAAACACCAGACTATACACTACCACACCAGACTATACACTACCACACCAGGCTATACACTACCACACCAGACTATACACTACCACACCAGACTATACACAACCACACCAGACTATACACAACCACACCAGGCTATACACTACCACACCAGACTATACACTACCACACCACACTATACACTACCACACCAGACTATACACAACCACACCAGACTATACACAACCACACCAGACTATACACTACCACACCAGACTATACACAACCACACCAGGCTATACACTACTACCACAACCACACCAGACTATACACTACTACCACAACCACACCAGACTATACACTACTAACACAACCACACCAGACTATACACTACTAACACAACCACACCAGACTATACACTACTACCACAACCACACCACACTATACACTACTACCACAACCACACCAGGCTATACACTACTACCACACCAGGCTATACACTACTACCACAACCACACCAGGCTATACACTACTACCACACCAGGCTATACACTACTACCACACCAGGCTATACACTACTACCACACCAGGCTATACACTACTACCACACCAGGCTATACACTACTACCACACCAGGCTATACACTACTACCACACCAGACTATACACTACCACACCAGACTATACAATACCACACCAGACTATACACTACTACCACACCAGGCTATACACTACTACCACACCAGGCTATACACTACTACCACACCAGACTATACACTACCACACCAGACTATACACTACCACACCAGACTATACAATACCACACCAGACTATACACTACCACACCAGACTATACACTACCACACCAGACTATACACTACTACCACAACAACAACAGACTATATACTACCACACCAGACTATACGCTACTACCACAACCACACCAGACTATACACTACTACCACAACCACACCAGGCTATACACTACTACCACAACCACACCAGACTATACACTACTACCACAACCACACCAGGCTATAGACTACTACCACACCAGGCTATACACTACTACCACAACCACACCAGGCTATACACTACTACCACACCAGGCTATACACTACTACCACAACCACACCAGACTATACACTACTACCACACCAGACTATACACAACTACCACACCAGGCTATACACTACTACCACAACCACACCAGGCTATACACTACTTCCACAACCACACCAGGCTATACAGTACTACCACAACAACACCAGACTATAAACTACTACCACAACCACACCAGGCTATACACTACTACCACACCAGGCTATACACTACTACCACAACCACACCAGGCTATACACTACTACCACACCAGGCTATACACTACTACCACACCAGGCTATACACCACTACCACACCAGGCTTTACACTACTACCACACCAGGCTATACACTACTACCACACCAGGCTATACAGTACTACCACACCAGACTATACACTACTACCACAATAACACCAGGCTATACAGTACTACCACAACAACACCAGACTATACACTATTAACACAACGACTCCAGACTATACACTACTACCACACCAGACTATACACTACTACCACACCAGGCTATACACTACTACCACAAAAACACCAGGCTATACACTACTACCACACCAGGCTATACAGTACTACCACACCAGACTATACACTACTACCACAACAACACCAGGCTATACAGTACTACCACAACAACACCAGACTATACACTATTAACACAACGACACCAGACTATACACTACTACCACACCAGGCTATACACCACTACCACACCAGGCTATACACTACTACCACACCAGGCTATACACTACTACCACACCAGGCTATACAGTTCTACCACACCAGACTATACACTACTACCACAACAACACCAGGCTATACAGTACTACCACAACAACACCAGACTATACACTACTACCACACCAGACTATACACTACTACCACACCAGGCTATACACTACTACCACACCAGACTATACACTACTAACACAACTACACCAGACTATACACTACTACCACACAGGCTATACACTACTACCACACCAGGCTATACACTACTACCACAACCACACCAGGCTATACACTACTTTCACAACAACACCAGGCTATACAGTACTACCACAACAACACCAGACTATACAGTACTACCACAACAACACCAGGCTATACAGTACTACCACAACCACACCAGACTATACACTACTACCACACCAGACTATACACTACTACCACACCAGGCTATACACTACTACCACACCAGACTATACACTACCACACCAGACTATACACTACCACACCAGACTATACACTACCACACCAGACTATACACAACCACACCAGACTATACACAACCACACCAGACTATACACAACCACACCAGACTATACACAACCACACCAGGCTATACACTACTACCACAACCACACCAGGCTATACACTACTACCACAACCACACCAGACTATACACTACTAACACAACCACACCAGACTATAGACTACTACCACAACCACACCAGACTATACACTACTACCACAACCACACCAGGCTATACACTACTACCACACCAGGCTATACACTACTACCACACCAGGCTATACACTACTACCACAACCACACCAGGCTATACACTACTACCACACCAGGCTATACACTACTACCACACCAGGCTATTCACTACTACCACACCAGGCTATACACTACTACCACACCAGGCTATACACTACTACCACACCAGGCTATACACTACTACCACACCAGGCTATACACTACTACCACACCAGGCTATACACTACTACCACACCAGACTATACACTACCACACCAGACTATACACTACCACACCAGACTATACAATACCACACCAGACTATACACTACTACCACAACAACACCAGACTATACACTACTACAACAACCACACCAGGCTATACACTACTACCACAACCACACCAGGCTATACACTACTACCACACCAGGCTATACACTACTACCACAACCACACCAGGCTATACACTACTACCACACCAGGCTATACACTACTACCACAACCACACCAGACTATACACTACTACCACACCAGACTATACACTACTACCACACCAGGCTATACACTACTACCACAACCACACCAGGCTATACAGTACTACCACAACAACACCAGACCAAACACTACTACCACAACCACACCAGGCTATACACTACTACCACAACCACACCAGGCTATACACTACTACCACACCAGGCTATACACTACTACCACAACCACACCAGGCTATACACTACTACCACACCAGGCTATACACTACTACCACACCAGGCTATACACCACTACCACACCAGGCTATACACTACTACCACACCAGGCTATACACTACTACCACACCAGGCTATACACTACTACCACACCAGGCTATACACTACTACCACACCAGGCTATACAGTACTACCACAACAACACCAGACTATACACTACTACCACACCAGACTATACACTACTACCACACCAGACTATACACTACTACCACAACAACACCAGGCTATACACTACTATCACAAGCACACCAGGCTATACACTACCACACCAGACTATACACTACTACCACAACAACACCAGACTATACACTACTACCACAACCCCACCAGACTATACACTACTACCACAACCTCACCAGGCTATACACTACTACCACACCAGGCTATACACTACTACCACAACAACACCAGGCTATACACTACTACCACACCAGGCTATACACTACTACCACACCAGGCTATACACTACTACCACACCAGGCTATACACTACTACCACACCAGACTATACACTACCACACCAGACTATACACTACCACACCAGACTATACAATACCACACCAGACTATACACTACTACCACAACAACACCAGACTATACACTACTACAACAACCACACCAGGCTATACACTACTACCACAACCACACCAGGCTATACACTACTACCACACCAGGCTATACACTACTACCACAACCACACCAGGCTATACACTACTACCACACCAGGCTATACACTACTACCACAACCACACCAGACTATACACTACTACCACACCAGACTATACACTACTACCACACCAGGCTATACACTACTACCACAACCACACCAGGCTATACAGTACTACCACAACAACACCAGACTATACACTACTACCACAACCACACCAGGCTATACACTACTACCACAACCACACCAGGCTATACACTACTACCACACCAGGCTATACACTACTACCACACCAGGCTATACACTACTACCACAACCACACCAGGCTATACACTACTACCACACCAGGCTATACACTACTACCACACCAGGCTATACACCACTACCACACCAGGCTATACACTACTACCACACCAGGCTATACACTACTACCACACCAGGCTATACACTACTACCACACCAGGCTATACACTACTACCACACCAGGCTATACAGTACTACCACAACAACACCAGACTATACACTACTACCACACCAGACTATACACTACTACCACACCAGACTATACACTACTACCACAACAACACCAGGCTATACACTACTATCACAAGCACACCAGGCTATACACTACCACACCAGACTATACACTACTACCACAACAACACCAGACTATACACTACTACCACAACCACACCAGACTATACACTACTACCACAACCTCACCAGGCTATACACTACTACCACACCAGGCTATACACTACTACCACAACAACACCAGGCTATACACTACTACCACACCAGGCTATACACTACTACCACACCAGGCTATACACTACTACCACACCAGGCTATACACTACTACCACACCAGGCTATACACTACTACCACACCAGACGATACACTACTACCACACCAGACTATACACTACTACCACACCAGACTATACACTACTACCACACCAGACTATACACAACCACACCAGACTATACACTACCACACCAGACTATACACTACTACCACAACAACACCAGACTATACACTTCTACCACAATCACACCAGACTATACACTACTAACACAACCACACCAGGCTATTCACTACTACCACAACCACACCAGGCTATACACTACTACCACACCAGGCTATACACTACTACCACACCAGGCTATACACTACTACCACACCAGGCTATACACTACTACCACACCAGGCTATACAGTACTACCACACCAGGCTATACAGTACTACCACACCAGACTATACACTACTACCACACCAGGCTATACACTACTACCACACCAGACTATACACTACCACACCAGACTATACACTACCACACCAGACTATACACTACCACACCAGACTATACACAACCACACCAGACTATACACTACTACCACAAAAACACCAGACTATACACTACCACACCAGACTATACACTACCACACCAGGCTATACACAACCACACCAGACTATACACAACCACACCAGACTATACACTACTACCACAAAAACACCAGACTATACACTACCACACCAGACTATACACTACCACACCAGGCTATACACAACCACACCAGACTATACACAACCACACCAGACTATACACAACCACACCAGACTATACACTACTACCACAAAAACACCAGACTATACACTACCACACCAGACGATACACTACCACACCAGGCTATACACAACCACACCAGACTATACACTACTACCACAAAAACACCAGACTATACACTACCACACCAGACTATACACTACTACCACAAAAACACCAGACTATACACTACCACACCAGACTATACACTACCACACCAGACTATACACAACCACACCAGACTATACACTACTACCACAAAAACACCAGACTATACACTACTACCACAAAAACACCAGACTATACACTACCACACCAGACTATACACTACCACACCAGGCTATACACAACCACACCAGACTATACACAACCACTCCAGACTATACACTACTACCACAAAAACACCAGACTATACACTACCACACCAGACTATACACTACCACACCAGACTATACACAACCACACCAGACTATACACAACCACACCAGACTATACACTACCACACCAGGCTGTACACTACCACACCAGACTATACACTACCACACCAGGCTATACACAACCAAACCAGACTATACACAACCACACCAGACTATACACAACCACACCAGACTATACACTACCACACCAGGCTATACACAACCACACCAGACTATACACAACCACACCAGACTATCCACAACCACACCAGACTATACACAACCACACCAGACTATACACTACTACCACAAAAACACCAGACTATACACTACCACACCAGACTATACACTACCACACCAGGCTATACACAACCACACCAGACTATACACTACTACCACAAAAACACCAGACTACACACTACCACACCAGACTATACACTACTACCACAAAAACACCAGACTATACACTACCACACCAGACTATACACTACCACACCAGACTATACACAACCACACCAGACTATACACTACTACCACAAAAACACCAGACTATACACTACTACCACAAAAACACCAGACTATACACTACCACACCAGACTATACACTACCACACCAGGCTATACACAACCACACCAGACTATACACAACCACTCCAGACTATACACTACTACCACAAAAACACCAGACTATACACTACCACACCAGACTATACACTACCACACCAGACTATACACAACCACACCAGACTATACACTACTACCACAAAAACACCAGACTATACACTACCACACCAGACTATACACTACCACACCAGGCTATACACTACCACACCAGACTATACACTACCACACCAGACTATACACAACCACACCAGACTATACACAACCACACCAGGCTATACACTACCACACCAGACTATACACTACCACACCAGACTATACACTACCACACCAGACTATACACAACCACACCAGACTATACACAACCACACCAGACTATACACTACCACACCAGACTATACACTACCACACCAGACTATACACAACCACACCAGGCTATACACTACTACCACAACCACACCAGACTATACACTACTACCACAACCACACCACACTATACACTACTAACACAACCACACCAGACTATACACTACTAACACAACCACACCAGACTATACACTACTACCACAACCACACCACACTATACACTACTACCACAACCACACCAGGCTATAGACTACTACCACACCAGGCTATACACTACTACCACAACCACACCAGGCTATACACTACTACCACACCAGGCTATACACTACTACCACACCAGGCTATACACTACTACCACACCAGGCTATACACGACTACCACACCAGGCTATACACTACTACCACACCAGGCTATACACTACTACCACACCAGGCTATACACTACTACCACACCAGACTATGCACTACCACACCAGACTATACAATACCACACCAGACTATACACTACTACCACACCAGGCTATACACTACTACCACACCAGGCTATACACTACTACCACACCAGACTATACACTACCACACCAGACTATACACTACCACACCAGACTATACAATACCACACCAGACTATACACTACCACACCAGACTATACACTACCACACCAGACTATACACTACTACCACAACAACAACAGACTATATACTACCACACCAGACTATACGCTACTACCACAACCACACCAGACTATACACTACTACCACAACCACACCAGGCTATACACTACTACCACACCAGACTATACACTACTACCACACCAGGCTATACACTACTACCACACCAGGCTATACACTACTACCACAACCACACCAGGCTATAAACTACTACCACAACAACACCAGACTATACACTACTACCACAACAACACCAGACTATACACTACTACCACAACAACACCAGACTATACACTACTACCACAACCACACCAGGCTATGCACTACTACCACACCAGGCTATACACTACTACCACAACCACACCAGGCTATACACTACTACCACACCAGACTATACACTACTACCACAACCACACCAGACTATACACTACTACCATACCAGACTATACACTACTACCACACCAGGCTATACACTACTACCACAACCACACCAGGCTATACACTACTTCCACAACCACACCAGGCTATACAGTACTACCACAACAACACCAGACTATACACTACTACAACAACCACACCAGGCTATACACTACTACCACACCAGGCTATACACTACTACCACAACCACACCAGGCTATACACTACTACCACACCAGGCTATACACTACTACCACACCAGGCTATACACCACTACCACACCAGGCTATACAGTACTACCACACCAGACTATACACTACTACCACAACAACACCAGGCTATACAGTACTACCACAACAACACCAGACTATACACTATTAACACAACGACACCAGACTATACACTACTACCACACCAGACTATACACTACTACCACACCAGGCTATACACTACTACCACAAAAACACCAGACTATACACTACTAACACAACCACACCAGACTATACACTACTACCACACAGGCTATACACTACTACCACAACCACACCAGGCTATACACTACTTTCACAACCACACCAGGCTATACAGTACTACCACAACAACACCAGACTATACACTACTACCACAACAACACCAGACTATACACTACTACCACAACAACACCAGACTATACACTACTACCACAACCACACCAGGCTATACACTACTACCACACCAGGCTATACACTACTACCACAACCACACCAGGCTATACACTACTACCACACCAGACTATACACTACTACCACAACCACACCAGACTATACACTACTACCACACCAGACTATACACTACTACCACACCAGGCTATACACTACTACCACAACCACACCAGGCTATACACTACTTCCACAACCACACCAGGCTATACAGTACTACCACAACAACACCAGACTATACACTACTACCACAACCACACCAGGCTATACACTACTACCACACCAGGCTATACACTACTACCACAACCACACCAGGCTATACACTACTACCACAACCACACCAGGCTATACACTACTACCACACCAGGCTATACACTACTGCCACACCAGACTATACACTACTACCACACCAGGCTATACACTACTACCACACCAGGCTATACACTACTAACACAACCACACCAGGCTATAAACTACTACCACAACAACACCAGACTATACACTACTACCACAACAACACCAGACTATACACTACTACCACAACCGCACCAGGCTATACACTACTACCACAACAACACCAGGCTATACACTACTACCACACCAGGCTATACACTACTACCACAACCACACCAGGCTATACACTCCTACCACAACAACACCAGACTATACACTACTACCACAACCACACCAGACTATACACTACTACCACAACCGCACCAGGCTATACACTACTACCACAACAACACCAGGCTATACACTATTACCACTACCACACCAGGCTATACACTACTACCACAACAACACCAGACTATACACTACTAACACACCAGGCTATACACTACTACCACAACAACACCAGGCTATACACTACTACCACAACAACACCAGACTATACACTACTAACACACCAGGCTATACACTACTACCACAACAACACCAGACTATACACTACTACCACAACAACACTAGGCTATACACTACTACCACAACAACACCAGACTATACACTACTACCACAACAACACCAGGCTATACACTACTACCACACCAGGCTATACACTACTACCACAACAACACCAGACTATACACTACTACCACACCAGACTATACACTACTACCACACCAGACTATACACTACTACCACAACAACACCAGACTATACACTACTACCACAACCACACCAGACTATACACTACTACCACAACCTCACCAGGCTATACACTACTACCACACCAGGCTATACACTACTACCACAACAACACCAGGCTATACACTACTACCACACCAGGCTATACACTACTACCACACCAGGCTATACACTACTACCACACCAGGCTATACACTACTACCACACCAGACGATACACTACTACCACACCAGACGATACACTACTACCACACCAGACTATACACTACCACACCAGACTATACACAACCACACCAGACTATACACTACTACACCAGACTATACACTACTACCACAACAACACCAGACTATACACTTCTACCAAAATCACACCAGACTATACACTACTAACACAACCACACCAGACTATACACTACTACCACAACCACACCAGACTATACACTACTACCACAACCACACCAGGCTATACACTACTACCACACCAGGCTATACACTACTACCACACCAGGCTATACACTACTACCACACCAGGCTATACACTACTACCACACCAGGCTATACAGTACTACCACAACCACACCAGGCTATACACTACTTCCACAACCACACCAGGCTATACAGTACTACCACAACAACACCAGACTATACACTACTACCACAACCACACCAGGCTATACACTACTACCACACCAGGCTATACACTACTACCACAACCACACCAGGCTATACACTACTACCACACCAGGCTAAACACTACTACCACACCAGGCTATACACCACTACCACACCAGGCTTTACACTACTACCACACCAGGCTATACACTACTACCACACCAGGCTATACACTACTACCACACCAGACTATACACTACTACCACAACAACACCAGGCTATACAGTACTACCACAACAACACCAGACTATACACTATTAACACAACGACACCAGACTATACACTACTACCACACCAGACTATACACTACTACCACACCAGGCTATACACTACTACCACAAAAACACCAGACTATACACTACTAACACAACCACACCAGACTATACACTACTACCACACAGGCTATACACTACTACCACAACCACACCAGGCTATACACTACTTTCACAACCACACCAGGCTATACAGTACTACCACAACAACACCAGGCTATACAGTACTACCACAACAACACCAGGCTATACAGTACTACCACAACAACACCAGGCTATACACTACTACCACAACCACACCAGGCTATACACTACTACCACAACCACACCAGGCTATACACTACTACCACAACCACACCAGACTATACACTACTACCACGACAACACCAGACTATACAGTACTACCACTACAACACCAGACTATACACTACTACCACAACCACACCAGGCTATACACTAGTACCACAACCACACCAGACTATACACTACTACCACAACCACACCAGACTATACACTACTACCACAACAACACGAGGCTATACAGTACTACCACAACAACACCAGGCTATACACTACTGCCACAACAACACCAGACTATACACTACTAACACAACCACACCAGACTATACACTACTACCACACCAGACTATACACTACTACCACACCAGGCTATACACTACTACCACAACCACACCAGGCTATACACTACTACCACAACCACACCAGGCTATACACTACTACCACACCAGGCTATACACTACTGCCACACCAGACTATACACTACTACCACACCAGGCTATACACTACTACCACACCAGGCTTTACACTACTACCACAACCACACCAGGCTATAAACTACTACCACAACAACACCAGACTATACACTACTACCACAACAACACCAGACTATACACTACTACCACAACCGCACCAGGCTATACACTACTACCACAACAACACGAGGCTATACACTACTACCACACCAGGCTATACACTACTACCACAACCACACCAGGCTATACACTACTACCACAACAACACCAGACTATACACTACTACCACAACCACACCAGACTATACACTACTACCACAACCGCACCAGGCTATACACTACTACCACAACAACACCAGGCTATACACTACTACCACTACCACACCAGGCTATACACTACTACCACAACAACACCAGACTATACACTACTAACACACCAGGCTATACACTACTACCACAACAACACCAGGCTATACACTACTACCACAACAACACCAGACTATACACTACTAACACACCAGGCTATACACTACTACCACAACAACACCAGACTATACACTACTACCACAACAACACTAGGCTATACACTACTACCACAACAACACCAGACTATACACTACTACCACAACAACACCAGGCTATACACTACTACCACACCAGGCTATACACTACTACCACAACAACACCAGACTATACACTACTACCACACCAGACTATACACTACTACCACACCAGACTATACACTACTACCACAACAACACCAGACTATACACTACTACCACAACCACACCAGACTATACACTACTACCACAACCTCACCAGGCTATACACTACTACCACACCAGGCTATACACTACTACCACAACAACACCAGACTATACACTACTAACACAACCACACCAGACTATACACTACTACCACACCAGACTATACACTACTACCACACCAGGCTATACACTACTACCACAACCACACCAGGCTATACACTACTACCACAACCACACCAGACTATACACTACTACCACACCAGACTATACACTACTACCACACCAGACTATACACTACTACCACAACAACACCAGACTATACACTACTACCACAACCACACCAGACTATACACTACTACCACAACCTCACCAGGCTATACACTACTACCACACCAGGCTATACACTACTACCACAACAACACCAGGCTATACACTACTACCACACCAGGCTATACACTACTACCACACCAGGCTATACACTACTACCACACCAGGCTATACACTACTACCACACCAGACGATACACTACTACCACACCAGACGATACACTACACCACACCAGACTATACACTACCACACCAGACTATACACTACTACCACAACAACACCAGACTATACACTTCTACCAAAATCACACCAGACTATACACTACTAACACAACCACACCAGACTATACACTACTACCACAACCACACCAGACTATACACTACTACCACAACCACACCAGGCTATACACTACTACCACACCAGGCTATACACTACTACCACACCAGGCTATACACTACTACCACACCAGGCTATACACTACTACCACACCAGGCTATACAGTACTACCACACCAGGCTATACACTACTACCACACCAGACTATACACTACTACCACACCAGGCTATACACTACTACCACACCAGACTATACACTACCACACCAGACTATACACTACCACACCAGACTATACACTACCACACCAGACTATACACTACCACACCAGACTATACACAACCACACCAGACTATACACTACTACCACAAAAACACCAGACTATACACTACCACACCAGACTATACACTACCACACCAGACTATACACAACCACACCAGACTATACACCTCCACACCAGGCTATACACTACTACCACAACCACACCAGGCTATACACTACTACCACAACCACACCAGACTATACACTACTACCACAACCACACCAGACTATACACTACTAACACAACCACAACCACACCACACACTACTACCACAACCACACCAGGCTATACACTACTACCACACCAGGCTATACACTACTACCACAACCACACCAGGCTATACACTACTACCACACCAGGCTATACACTACTACCACACCAGGCTTTACACTACTACCACACCAGGCTATACACTACTACCACACCAGGCTATACACTACTACCACACCAGGCTATACACTACTACCACACCAGACTATACACTACCACACCAGACTATACAATACCACACCAGACTATACACTACCACACCAGACTATACACTACCACACCAGACTATACACTACTACCACAACAACAACAGACTATACACTACCACACCAGACTATACGCTACTACCACAACCACACCAGACTATACACTACTACCACAACCACACCAGGCTATACACTACTACCACACCAGGCTATACACTACTACCACAACCACACCAGGCTATACACTACTACCACACCAGGCTATACACTACTACCACAACCACACCAGACTATACACTACTACCACACCAGGCTATACACTACTACCACAACCACACCAGGCTATACACTACTACCACAACCACACCAGGCTATACACTACTACCACACCAGGCTATACACTACTACCACACCAGGCTATACACTACTACCACACCAGGCTATACACCACTACCACACCAGGCTATACACTACTACCACACCAGGCTATACACTACTACCACACCAGGCTATACAGTACTACCACACCAGACTATACACTACTCCCACAACAACACCAGGCTATACAGTACTACCACAACAACACCAGACTATACACTATTAACACAACGACACCAGACTATACACTACTACCACAACAACACCAGACTATACACTACTACCACACCAGGCTATACACTACTACCACAAAAACACCAGACTATACACTACTAACACAACCACACCAGACTATACACTACTACCACACCAGGCTATACAGTACTACCACACCAGGCTATACACTACTACCACACCAGACTATACACTACTACCACACCAGGCTATACACTACTACCACACCAGACTATACACTACCACACCAGACTATACACTACCACACCAGACTATACACTACCACACCAGACTATACACTACCACACCAGACTATACACAACCACACCAGACTATACACTACTACCACAAAAACACCAGACTATACACTACCACACCAGACTATACACTACCACACCAGACTATACACAACCACACCAGACTATACACCTCCACACCAGGCTATACACTACTACCACAACCACACCAGGCTATACACTACTACCACAACCACACCAGACTATACACTACTACCACAACCACACCAGACTATACACTACTAACACAACCACAACCACACCACACACTACTACCACAACCACACCAGGCTATACACTACTACCACACCAGGCTATACACTACTACCACAACCACACCAGGCTATACACTACTACCACACCAGGCTATACACTACTACCACACCAGGCTTTACACTACTACCACACCAGGCTATACACTACTACCACACCAGGCTATACACTACTACCACACCAGGCTATACACTACTACCACACCAGACTATACACTACCACACCAGACTATACAATACCACACCAGACTATACACTACCACACCAGACTATACACTACCACACCAGACTATACACTACTACCACAACAACAACAGACTATACACTACCACACCAGACTATACGCTACTACCACAACCACACCAGACTATACACTACTACCACAACCACACCAGGCTATACACTACTACCACACCAGGCTATACACTACTACCACAACCACACCAGGCTATACACTACTACCACACCAGGCTATACACTACTACCACAACCACACCAGACTATACACTACTACCACACCAGGCTATACACTACTACCACAACCACACCAGGCTATACACTACTACCACAACCACACCAGGCTATACACTACTACCACACCAGGCTATACACTACTACCACACCAGGCTATACACTACTACCACACCAGGCTATACACCACTACCACACCAGGCTATACACTACTACCACACCAGGCTATACACTACTACCACACCAGGCTATACAGTACTACCACACCAGACTATACACTACTCCCACAACAACACCAGGCTATACAGTACTACCACAACAACACCAGACTATACACTATTAACACAACGACACCAGACTATACACTACTACCACAACAACACCAGACTATACACTACTACCACACCAGGCTATACACTACTACCACAAAAACACCAGACTATACACTACTAACACAACCACACCAGACTATACACTACTACCACACAGGCTATACACTACTACCACACCAGGCTATACACTACTACCACAACCACACCAGGCTATACACTACTTTCACAACCACACCAGGCTATACAGTACTTCCACAACAACACCAGACTATACACTACTAACACAACCACACCAGACTATACACTACTATCACACAGGCTATACACTACTACCACACCAGGCTATACACTACTACCACAACCACACCAGGCTATACACTACTTTCACAACCACACCAGGCTATACAGTACTACCACAACCACACCAGGCTATACACTACTTTCACAACCACACCAGGCTATACAGTACTACCACAACAACACCAGACTATACAGTACTAACACAACCACACCAGACTATACACTAGTACCAAAACCACACCAGACTATACACTACTACCACAACAACACCAGGCTATACAGTACTACCACAACAACACCAGGCTATACAGTACTACCACAACAACACCAGGCTATACACTAGTACCACAACCACACCAGACTATACACTACTACCACAACCACACCAGACTATACACTACTACCACAACAACACGAGGCTATACACTACTACCACACCAGACTATACAGTACTACCACAACAACACCAGGCTATACACTACTACCACAACAACACCAGACTATACACTACTAACACAACCACACCAGACTATACACTACTACCACACCAGACTATACACTACTACCACACCAGGCTATACACTACTACCACAACCACACCAGGCTATACACTACTACCACAACCACACCAGGCTATACACTACTACCACACCAGGCTATACACTACTGCCACACCAGACTATACACTACCACACCAGGCTATACACTACTACCACACCAGGCTATACACTACTACCACACCAGGCTATACACTACTACCACACCAGGCTATACAATACTACCACACCAGGCTATACACTACTACCACAACCACACCAGGCTATAAACTACTACCACAACAACACCAGACTATAAACTACTACCACAACCGCACCAGGCTATACACTACTACCACAACAACACCAGGCTATACACTACTACCACAACAACACCAGACTATACACTACTAACACACCAGGCTATACACTACTACCACAACAACACCAGGCTATACACTACTACCACAACAACACCAGACTATACACTACTACCACAACAACACCAGACTATACACTACTACCACTACCACACCAGGCTATACACTACTACCACAACAACACCAGGCTATACACTACTACCACACCAGACTATACACTACTACCACAACAACACCAGGCTATACACTACTACCACAACAACACCAGACTATACACTACTACCACACCAGGCTATACACTACTACCACAACCACACCAGGCTATAAACTACTACCACAACAACACCAGACTATACACTACTAAAACAACAACACCAGACTATACACTACTACCACAACCGCACCAGGCTATACACTACTACCACTACCACACCAGGCTATACACTACTACCACAACAACACTAGGCTATTCACTACTACCACAACAACACCAGACTATACACTACTACCACTACCACACCAGGCTATACACTACTACCACAACAACACCAGGCTATACACTACTACCACACCAGACTATACACTACTACCACAACAACACCAGGCTATACACTACTACCACACCAGGCTATACACTACTACCACAACAACACCAGACTATACACTACTACCACACCAGGCTATACACTACTACCACACCAGGCTATACACTACTACCACACCAGGCTATACACTACTACCACACCAGGCTATACACTACTACCACAACCACACCAGACTATACGCTACTACCACAACATCACAAGACTAAACACTACTACCACAACAACACCAGGCTATACCCTACTACCACAACAACACCAGACAATACACTACTACCACAACCACACCAGGCTATACACTACTACCACAACCACACCAGGCTATACACTACTACCACACTAGGCTATTCACTACTACCACAACAACACCAGGCTATACAATACTAACACAACCACACCAGACTATACACTACTACCACACCAGACTATACACTACTACCACACCAGACTATACACTACTACCACACCAGACTATACACTACTACCACACCAGACTATACACTACTACCACACCAGGCTATACACTACTACCACACCAGGCTATACACTACTACCACAACAACACCAGGCTATACACTACTACCACACCAGGCTATACACTACTACCACACCAGGCTATACACTACTACCACACCAGACTATGCACTACTAACACACCAGGCTATACACTACTACCACACCAGGCTTTACACTACTACCACAACAACACCAGGCTATACCCTACTACCACACCAGGCTATACACTACTACCACACCAGACTATACACTACTACCACAACAACACCAAACTATACATTACTACCACAACAACACCAGACTATACAGTACTACCACAACCACACCAGGCTATACACTACTACCACACCAGGCTATACATTACTACCACACCAGACTATACACTACTACCACAACAACACCAGACTATACATTACTACCACAACAACACCAGACTATACACTACTACCACGCCAGGCTATACACTACTACCACAACAACACCAGACTATACATTACTACCACACCAGACTATACATTACTACCACACCAGACTATACACTACTACCACACCAGGCTATACACTACTACCACACCAGACTATACATTACTACCACACCAGACTATACACTACTACCACACCAGACTATACATTACTACCACACCAGACTATACACTACCACACCAGGCTATACACTACTACCACACCAGACTATACACTACTACCACACCAGACTATACACTACTACCACACCAGTCTATACACTACTACCACACCAGACTATACATTACTACCACACCAGACTATACACTACTACCACACCAGACTATACATTACTACCACACCAGACTATACACTACTACCACACCAGGCTATACCCTATTACCACACCAGGCTATACACTACTACCACATCAGACTATACATTACTACCACACCAGACTATACACTACTACCACAACAACACCAGACTATACATTACTACCACACCAGACTATACACTACTACCACACCAGGCTATACACTACTACCACAACAACACCAGACTATACACTACTACAACACCAGACTATACACTAATACAACAACCACACCAGACTATACACTACTACCACAACCTCACCAGGCTATACACTACTACCACACCAGGCTATACACTACTATCACAACAACACCAGACTACACACTACTACCACACCAGACTATACACTACTACCACAACAGGCTATACACTACTACCACACCAGGCTATACACTACTACCACAACAACACCAGACTATACACTACTACCACAACAACACCAGACTATACACTATTACCAATCCAGGCTATACACTACTACCACACCAGACTATACACTACAACCACAAGTACACCAGGCTATACACTACTACCACAACAACACCAGGCTATACACTACTACCACACCAGGCTATACACTACTACCACAACAACACCAGACTATACACTACTAACACACCAGGCTATACACTACTACCACACCAGACTATACACTACTACCACAACCACACCAGGCTATACACTACTACCACACCAGACTATACACTACTACCCCAACCACACCAGACTATGCACTACTACCACACCAGGCTATACACTACTACCACACCAGGCTGTACACTACTACCACAACCACACCAGGCTATACACTACTACCACACCAGGCTATACCCTACTACCACACCAGGCTATACACTACTACCACACCAGACTATACATTACTACCACAACACCACCAGACTATACACTACTATCACAACCACACCAGACTATACACTAGTACCACACCAGGCTGTATACTACTACCACAACCACACCAGGCTATACACTACCACCACAACCACACCAGGCTATACACTACTACCACAACAACAACAGACTTTACACTACTACCACATCCACACCAGACTATATACTACTACCACACCAGGCTGTACACTACTATCACAACCACACCAGGCTATACACTACTACCACGCCAGACTATACATTACTACCACAACCACACCAGGCTATACACTACTACCACAACAACAACAGACTTTACACTACTACCACATCCACACCAGACTATATACTACTACCACACCAGGCTGTACACTACTACCACAACCACAACAGACTATACACTACTACCACACCAGGATATACACTACTACCACAAAAACACCAGACTGTACACTACTACCACACCAGGCTATACACTACTACCACACCAGGCTATACACTACTAACACACCAGGCTATACACTACTACCACACCAGACTATACACTACTACCACAACCACACCAGACTATACACTACTACCATAACCACACCAGGCTATACACTACTACCACAACCACACCAGGCTATACACTACTACCACACCAGACTATACACTACTACCACACCAGGCTATACACTACTACCACAACCATACCAGGCTATACACTACTACCACAACCACACCAGGCTATACACTACTAACACACCAGGCTATACACTACTACCACACCAGACTATACACTACTACCACAACCACACCAGGCTATACACTACTACCACACCAGACTATACACTACTACCACACCAGGCTATACACTACTACCACAACCATACCAGGCTATACACTACTACCACAACCACACCAGACGATACACTACTACCACACTAGGCTATTCACTACTACCACAACAACACCAGACTATACACTACTAACACAACCACACCAGGCTATACACTACTACCACACCAGACTATACACTACTACCACACCAGGCTATACACTACTACCACAACCATACCAGGCTATACACTACTACCACAACCACACCAGACGATACACTACTTCCACACTAGGCTATTCACTACTACCACAACAACACCAGACTATACACTACTAACACACCAGGCTATACACTACTACCACACCAGACTATACACTACTACCACAACCACACCAGGCTATACACTACTACCACAACAACACCAGGCTATACAATACTAACACAACCACACCAGACTATACACTACTACCACACCAGACTATACACTATTACCACACCAGGCTATACACTACTACCACACCAGGCTATACACTACTACCACACCAGGCTATACACTACTACCACAACAACACCAGGCTATACACTACTACCACACCAGGCTATACACTACTACCACACCAGGCTATACACTACTAACACACCAGGCTATACACTACTACCACACCAGGCTATACAATACTAACACAACCACACCAGACTATACACTACTACCACACCAGACTATACACTACTACCACACCAGGCTATACACTACTACCACACCAGGCTATACACTACTACCACACCAGGCTATACACTACTACCACAACAACACCAGGCTATACACTACTACCACACAAGGCTATACACTACTACCACACCAGGCTATACACTACTAACACACCAGGCTATACACTACTACCACACCAGGCTATACACTACTACCACACCAGGCTATACACTACTACCACACCAGACTATACACTACTACCACACCAGACTACATTACTATCACACCAGACTATACACTACTACCACAACAACACCAGACTTTACACTACTTCCACACCAGACTATACACTACTTCCACACCAGACTATACACTACTACCACAACAACACCAGGCTATACACTACTACCACACCAGGCTAAACACTACTACCACACCAAGCTATACACTACTACCACAACCACACCAGGCTATACACTACTACCACACCAGGCTATACACTACTGACACACCAGACTATACACCACTACCACAAGCACACCAGACTATACACTTTTTAGTCTGGTGTGGTAGTGTGTTGCTCACAGTCTCTTTAGTCTGGTGTGGTAGTGTATAGCTCACAGTCTCCTTAGTCTGGTGTGGAAGTGGTAGTGTATAGCTCACAGTCTCTTTAGTCTGGTGTGGTAGTGTATAGCTCACAGTCTCTTTAGTCTGGTGTGGTAGTGTATAGCTCACAGTCTCTTTAGTCTGGTGTGGTAGTGGTAGTGTATAGCTCACAGTCTCTTTAGTCTGGTGTGGTAGTGTATAGCTCACAGTCTCTTTAGTCTGGTGTGGTAATGTATAGCTCACAGTCTCTTTAGTCTGGTGTGGTAGTGGTAGTGTCTAGCTCACGGTCTCTTTGGTCTAGTGTGTATTTGGAAGTGCATAGGGCACAGTCTCTTTAGTCTGGTGTGGTAGTGTAGAACTCACATTCCCTTTAGTCTGGTGTGGTAGTGTATAGCTCACAGTCTCTTTAGTCTGGTGTGGTAATGTATAGCTCACAGTCTCTTTAGTCTGGTGTGGTAGTGTGTAGCTCACATTCCCTTTAGTCTGGTGTTGTAGTGTATAGCTCACATTCCCTTTAGTCTGGTGTTGTAGTGTATAGCTCACATTCCCTTTAGTCTGGTGTGGTAGTGTGTAGCTCACAGTCTCTTTAGTCTGGTGTGGTAGTGTATAGCTCACAGTCTCTTTAGTTTGGTGTGGTAGTGTATAGCTCACATTCCCTTTAGTCTGGTGTTGTAGTTTATAGCTCACAGTCTCTTTAGTCTGGTGTGGTAGTGTATAGCTCACAGTCTCTTTGGTCTGGTGTGGTAGAGGAAGTGTATAGCTCACAGTCTCTTTAGTCTGGTGTGGTAGTGTAGAACTCACATTCCCTTTAGTCTGGTGTGGTAGTGTATAGCGCACAGTCTCTTTTGTCTGGTGTGGTAGTGTATAGCTCACAGTCTCTTTAGTCTGGTGTGGTAGTGGTAGTGTATAGCTCACAGTCTCTTTAGTCTGGTGTGGTAGTGGTAGTGTATGGCTCACAGTCTCTTTATTCTGGTGTGGTAGTGGTAGTGTATGGCTCACAGTCTCTTTATTCTGGTGTGGTAGTGGTAGTGTATGGCTCACAGTCTCTTTAGTCTGGTGTGGTAGTGGTAGTGTTTTGTTCACGGTCTCTTTAGTCTGGTGTGGTAGTGTATAGCTCACAGTCTCTTTAGTCTGGTCTGGTAGTGTTAGTGTATAGCTCACAGTCTCTTTAGTCTGGTGTGGTAGTGTATAGCTCACAGTCTCTTTAGTCTGGTGTGGTAGTGGTAGTGTATAGCTCACAGTCTCCTTAGTGTGGTGTGGTAGTGTATAGCTCACAGTCTCTTTAGTCTGGTGTGGTAGTGTATAGCTCACAGTCTCTTTAGTCTGGTGTGGTAGTGGTAGTGTATAGCTCACAGTCTCTTTAGTCTGGTGTGGTAGTGTGTAGCTCACGGTCCCTTTAGTCTGGTGTGGTAGTGGTAGTGTATAGCTCACAGTCTCTTTAGTCTGGTGTGGTAGTGTATAGCTCACAGTCTCTTTAGTCTGGTGTGGTAGTGTATAGCTCACAGTCTCTTTAGTCTGGTGTGGAAGTGTATAGCTCACAGTCTCTTTAGTCTGGTGTGGTAGTGGTAGTGTATAGCTCACAGTCTCTTTAGTCTGGTGTGGTAGTGGTAGTGTATAGCTCACAATCTCTTTAGTCTGGTGTGGTAGTGTATAGCTCACAGTCTATTAAGTCTGGTGTGGTAGTGGTAGTGTATAGCTCACAGTCTATTAAGTCTGGTGTGGTAGTGGTAGTGTATAGCTCACAGTCTCTTTAGTCTGGTGTGGTAGTGGTAGTATATAGCTCACAATCTCTTTAGTCTGGTGTGGTAGTGTATTGCTCACAGTCTATTAAGTCTGGTGTGGTAGTGGTAGTGTACAGCTCACAGCCTCCTTAGTCTGGTGTGGTAGTGTATAGCTCACAGTCTCTTTAGTCTGTTGTGGTAGTGGTAGTGTATAGCTCACGGTCTCTTTAGTCTGGTGTGGTAGTGGTAGTGTATAGCTCACAGTCTCTTTAGTCTGGTGTGGTAGTGGTAGTGTATAGCTCACAGTCTCTTTAGTCTGGTGTGGTAGTGGTAGTGTATAGCTCACGGTCTCTTTAGTCTGGTGTGGTAGTGTATAGCTCACAGTCTCTTTAGTCTGGTTTGGTAGTGTATAGCTCACAGTCTCTTTAGTCTGGTTTGGTAGTGTATAGCGCACAGTCTCTTTAGTCTGGTGTGGTAGTGGTAGTGTATAGCTCACGGTCTCTTTAGTCTGGTGTGGTAGTGTATAGCTCACAGTCTCTTTAGTCTGGTGTGGTAGTGTATAGCTCACAGTCTCTTTAGTCTGGTGTGGTAGTGTATAGCTCACAGTCTCTTTAGTCTGGTGTGGTAGTGTATAGCTCACAGTCTCTTTAGTCTGGTGTGGTAGTGTATAGCTCACAGTCTCTTTAGTCTGGTGTGGTAGTGTATAGCTCACAGTCTCTTTAGTCTGGTGTGGTAGTGTATAGCTCACAGTCTCTTTAGTCTGGTGTGGAAGTGTATAGCTCACAGTCTCTTTAGTCTGGTGTGGTAGTGGGTAGCTCACAGTCTCTTTGGTCTGGTGTGGTAGTGTATAGCTCACAGTCTCTTTAGTCTGGTGTGGTAGTGGTAGTGTATAGCTCACAGTCTCTTTTGTCTGGTGTGGTAGTTTATAGCTCACAGTCTCTTTAGTCTGGTGTGGTAGTGTATAGCTCACAGTCTCTTTAGTCTGGTGTGATAGTGTATAGCTCACGGTCTCTTTAGTCTGGTGTGGTAGTGGTAGTGTATAGCTCACAGTCTCTTTTGTCTGGTGTGGTAGTTTATAGCTCACAGTCTCTTTTGTCTGGTGTGGTAGTTTATAGCTCACAGTCTCTTTAGTCTGGTGTGGTAGTGTATAGCTCACAGTCTCTTTTGTCTGGTGTGGTAGTTTATAGCTCACAGTCTCTTTAGTCTGGTGTGGCAGTGGTAGTGTATAGCTCACAGTCTCTTTAGTCTGGTGTGATAGTGGTAGTGTATAGCTCACAGTCTCTTTAGTCTGGTGTGGTAGTGGTAGTGTATAGCTCACAGTCTCTTTAGTCTGGTGTGATAGTGTATAGCTCACGGTCTATTTAGTCTGGTGTGGTAGTTTATAGCTCACGGAATCTTTAGTCTGGTGTGGTAGTGTATAGCTCACAGTCTCTTTAGTCTGGTGTGTTAGTGTATAGCTCACAGTCTCTTTAGTCTGGTGTGGTAGTGTATAGCTCACAGTCTCTTTAGTCTGGCGTGGTAGTGTATAGCTCACAGTCTCTTTAGTCTGGTGTGTTAGTGTATAGCTCACAGTCTCTTTAGTCTGGTGTGGTAGTGTATAGCTCACAGTCTCTTTAGTCTGGTGTGGTAGTGTATAGCTCACAGTCTCTTTTGTCTTGTGTGGTAGTGGTAGTGTTTTGCTCACAGTCTCTTTAGTCTGGTGTGGTAGTGTATAGCTCACAGTCTCTTTTGTCTGGTGTGGTAGTTTATAGCTCACAGTCTCTTTAGTCTGGTGTGGCAGTGGTAGTGTATAGCTCACAGTCTCTTTAGTCTGGTGTGATAGTGGTAGTGTATAGCTCACAGTCTCTTTAGTCTGGTGTGGTAGTGGTAGTGTATAGCTCACAGTCTCTTTAGTCTGGTGTGATAGTGTATAGCTCACGGTCTATTTAGTCTGGTGTGGTAGTTTATAGCTCACGGAATCTTTAGTCTGGTGTGGTAGTGTATAGCTCACAGTCTCTTTAGTCTGGTGTGTTAGTGTATAGCTCACAGTCTCTTTAGTCTGGTGTGGTAGTGTATAGCTCACAGTCTCTTTAGTCTGGCGTGGTAGTGTATAGCTCACAGTCTCTTTAGTCTGGTGTGTTAATGTATAGCTCACAGTCTCTTTAGTCTGGTGTGGTAGTGTATAGCTCACAGTCTCTTTAGTCTGGTGTGGTAGTGTATAGCTCACAGTCTCTTTAGTCTGGTGTGGTAGTGTATTGCTCACAGTCTCTTTAGTCTGGTGTGTTAGTGAATAGCTCACAGTCTCTTTAGTCTGGTGTGGTAGTGTATAGCTCACAGTCTCTTTAGTCTGGTGTGGTAGTGTATAGCTCACAGTCTCTTTTGACTTGTGTGGTAGTGGTAGTGTTTTGCTCACAGTCTCTTTAGTCTGGTGTGGTAGTGTATAGCTCACAGTCTCTTTAGTCTGGTGTGGTAGTGGTAGTGTATAGCTCACAGTTTCTTTTGTCTGGTGTGGTAGTTTATAGCTCACAGTCTCTTTAGTCTGGTTTGGTAGTGTATAGCTCACAGTCTCTTTTGTCTGGTGTGGTAGTTTATAGCTCACGGTCTCTTTAGTCTGGTGTGGTAGTGGTAGTGTATAGCTCACAGTCTCTTTTGTCTGGTGTGGTAGTTTACAGCTCACAGTCTCTTTAGTCTGGTGTGGTAGTGTATAGCTCACAGTCTCTTTTGTCTGGTGTGGTAGTTTATAGCTCACAGTATCTTTAGTCTGGTGTGGTAGTGTATAGCTCACAGTCTATTTAGTCTGGTGTGATTGTGTATAGCTCACGGTCTATTTAGTCTGGTGTGGTAGTTTATAGCTCACGGAATCTTTAGTCTGGTGTGGTAGTGTATAGCTCACAGTCTCTTTAGTCTGGTGTGTTAGTGTATAGCTCACAGTGTCTTTAGTCTGGTGTGGTAGTGTATAGCTCACAGTCTCTTTAGTCTGGTGTGGTAGTGTATAGCTCACGGTCTCTTTAGTCTGGTGTGGTAGTGGTAGTGTATAGCTCACAGTCTCTTTAGTCTGGTGTGGTAGTGTATAGCTCACGGTCTCTTTAGTCTGGTGTGGTAGTGGGAGTGTATAGCTCACAGTCTCTTTAGTCTGTTGTGGTAGTGGTAGTGTATAGCTCACGGTCTCTTTAGTGTGGTGTGGTAGTGATAGTGTATAGCTCACAGTCTCTTTAGTCTGGTGTGGTAGTGGTAGTGTATAGCTCACAGTCTCTTTAGTCTGGTGTGTTAGTGTATAGATCCCAGTCTCTTTAGTCTGGTGTGGTAGTGTATAGCTCACAGTCTCTTTAGTCTGTTGTGGTAGTGTATAGCTCACAGTCTCTTTAGTCTGGTGTGTTAGTGTATAGCTCACAGTCTCTTTAGTCTGGTGTGTTAGTGTATAGCTCACAGTCTCTTTAGTCTGGTGTGGTAGTGTATAGATCACAGTCTCTTTAGTTCGGTGTGGTAGTGGTAGTGTATAGCTCACAGTCTCTTTAGTCTGGTGTGGTAGTTGTAGTGTATAGCTCACGGTCTCTTTTGTCTGGTGTGGTAGTGTATAGCTCACAGTCTCTTTAGTCTGGTGTGGTAGTGTATAGCTCACTGTCTCTTTAGTCTGGTGTGGTAGTTTATAGCTCACGGTATCTTTAGTCTGGTGTGGTAGTGGTAGTGTATACCTCACAGTCTCTTTAGTCTGGTGTGGTAGTGTATAGCTCACGGTCTCTTTATTCTGGTGTGGTAGTGGTAGTGTATAGCTCACAGTCTCTTTAGTCTGGTGTGGTAGTGTATAGCTCACAGTCTCTTTAGTCTGGTGTGGTAGTGTATAGATCACAGTCTCTTTAGTTCGGTGTGGTAGTGGTAGTGTATAGCTCACAGTCTCTTTAGTCTGGTGTGGTAGTTGTAGTGTATAGCTCACGGTCTCTTTTGTCTGGTGTGGTAGTGTATAGCTCACAGTCTCTTTAGTCTGGTGTGGTAGTGTATAGCTCACTGTCTCTTTAGTCTGGTGTGGTAGTTTATAGCTCACGGTATCTTTAGTCTGGTGTGGTAGTGGTAGTGTATACCTCACAGTCTCTTTAGTCTGGTGTGGTAGTGTATAGCTCACGGTCTCTTTATTCTGGTGTGGTAGTGGTAGTGTATAGCTCACAGTCTCTTTAGTCTGGTGTGGTAGTGTATAGCTCACGGTCTCTTTATTCTGGTGTGGTAGTGGTAGTGTATAGCTCACAGTCTCTTTAGTCTGGTGTGGTAGTTTATAGCTCACGGTCTCTTTAGTCTGGTGTGGTAGTGGTAGTGTATAGCTCACAGTCTCTTTAGTCTGGTGTGGTAGTGGTAGTGTATAGCTCACGGTATCTTTAGTCTGGTGTGGTAGTGGTAGTTTATAGCTCACGGTCTCTTTAGTCTGGTGTGGTAGTGGTAGTGTATACCTCACAGTCTCTTTAGTCTGGTGTGGTTGTGTATAGGTCACAGTCTCTTTAGTCTGGTGTGGTAGTGTTAGTGTATAGCTCACGGTATCTTTATTCTGGTGTGGTAGTGGTAGTGTATAGCTCACGGTCTCTTTTGTCTGGTGTGGTAGTTTATAGCTCACGGTCTCTAGTCTGGTGTGGTAGTGGTAGTGTATAGGTCACAGTCTCTTTAGTCTGGTGTGGTAGTTTATAGCTCATAGTCTCTTTAGCCTGGTGTGGTAGTGGTAGTGTATAGCTCACAGTCTCTTTAGTCTGGTAGTGTATAGATCACAGTCTCTTTAGTTTGGTTTGTTAGTGGTAGTGTATAGCTCACAGTCTCTTTAGTCTGGTGTGGTAGTGTATAGCTCACAGTCTCTTTAGTCTGGTGTGGTAGTGTATAGCTCACAGTCTCTTTAGTCTGGTGTGGTAGTGTATAGCTCACAGTCTTTTTAGTCTGGTGTGGTAGTGTATAGCTCACAGTCTCTTTAGTCTGGTGTGGTAGTGTATAGCTCACAGTCTCTTTAGTCTTGTGTGGGTGTGTATAGCTTACAGTCTCTTTAGTCTGGTGTGGTAGTGTATAGATCACAGTCTCTTTAGTCTGGTGTGGTAGTGGTAGTGTATAGCTCACAGTCTCTTTAGTCTGGTGTGGTAGTTTATAGCTTACAGTCTCTTTAGTCTGGTGTGGTAGTGTATAGCTCACAGTCTCGTTAGTCTGGTGTGGTAGTGGTAGTGTATAGCTCACGGTCTCTTTAGTCTGGTGTGGTAGTGGTAGTGTATAGCTCACAGTCTCTTTAGTCTGGTGTGGTAGTGTATAGCTCACGGTCTCTTTAGTCTGGTGTGGTAGTGGTAGTGTATAGCTCACAGTCTCTTTTGTCTTGTGTGGTAGTGTGTAGCTCACAGTCTCTTTAGTCTGGTGTGGTAGTGTATAGGTCACAGTCTCTTTAGTCTGGTGTGGTAGTTTATAGCTCATAGTCTCTTTAGCCTGGTGTGGTAGTGGTAGTGTATAGCTCACAGTCTCTTTAGTCTGGTGTGGTAGTGTATAGCTCACAGTCTCTTTAGTCTGGTGTGGTAGTGTATAGCTCACAGTCTCTTTAGTCTGGTGTGGTAGTGTATAGGTCACAGTCTCTTTAGTCTGGTGTGGTAGTGTGTAGCTCACAGTCTCTTTAGTCTGGTGTGGTAGTGGTAGTGTATAACTCACAGTCTCTTTAGTCTGGTAGTGTATAGATCACAGTCTCTTTAGTTTGGTTTGTTAGTGGTAGTGTATAGCTCACAGTCTCTTTAGTCTGTTGTGGTAGTGTATAGCTCACAGTCTCTTTAGTCTTGTGTGGGTGTGTATAGATCACAGTCTCTTTAGTTCGGTGTGGTAGTGGTAGTGTATAGCTCACGGTCTCTATAGTCTGGTGTGGTAGTTTATAGCTTACAGTCTCTTTAGTCTGGTGTGGTGGTGGTAGTGTATAGCTCACAGTCTCTTTAGTCTGGTGTGGTAGTTTATAGCTTACAGTCTCTTTAGTCTGGTGTGGTAGTGGTAGTGTATAGCTCACAGTCTCTTTAGTCTGGTGTGGTAGTGTATAGCTCACAGTCTCTTTAGTCTGGTGTGTTAGTGTATAGCTCACAGTCTCTTTAGTCTTGTGTGGGTGTGTATAGCTTACAGTCTCTTTAGTCTGGTGTGGTAGTGTATAGATCACAGTCTCTTTAGTTCGGTGTGGTAGTGGTAGTGTATAGCTCACGGTCTCTATAGTCTGGTGTGGTAGTTTATAGCTTACAGTCTCTTTAGTCTGGTGTGGTAGTGGTAGTGTATAGCTCACAGTCTCTTTAGTCTGGTGTGGTAGTGTATAGCTCACAGTCTCTTTAGTCTGGTGTGTTAGTGTATAGCTCACAGTCTCTTTAGTCTTGTGTGGGTGTGTATAGATCACAGTCTCTTTAGTTCGGTGTGGTAGTGGTAGTGTATAGCTCACGGTCTCTATAGTCTGGTGTGGTAGTTTATAGCTTACAGTCTCTTTAGTCTGGTGTGGTAGTGGTAGTGTATAGCTTACAGTCTCTTTAGTCTGGTGTGGTAGTGTATAGATCACAGTCTCTTTAGTTCGGTGTGGTAGTGGTAGTGTATAGCTCACGGTCTCTATAGTCTGGTGTGGTAGTTTATAGCTTACAGTCTCTTTAGTCTGGTGTGGTAGTGGTAGTGTATAGCTCACAGTCTCTTTAGTCTGGTGTGGTAGTTTATAGCTTACAGTCTCTTTAGTCTGGTGTGGTAGTGGTAGTGTATAGCTCACGGTCTCTTTAGTCTGGTGTGGTAGTTTATAGCTTACAGTCTCTTTAGTCTGGTGTGGTAGTGTATAGCTCACAGTCTCTTTAGTCTGGTGTGTTAGTGTATAGCTCACAGTCTCTTTAGTCTGGTGTGGTAGTGTATAGCTCACAGTCTCTTTAGTCTGGTGTGGTAGTGTATAGATCACAGTCTCTTTAGTTCGGTGTGGTAGTGGTAGTGTATAACTCACAGTCTCTTTAGTCTGGTGTGGTAGTGTATAGATCACAGTCTCTTTAGTTCGGTGTGGTAGTGGTAGTGTATAGCTCACAGTCTCTTTAGTCTGGTGTGGTAGTTGTAGTGTATAGCTCACGGTCTCTTTTGTCTGGTGTGGTAGTTTATAGCTCATAGTCTCTTTAGCCTGGTGTGGTAGTGGTAGTGTATAGCTCACAGTCTCTTTAGTCTGGTGTGGTAGTGTATAGCTCACAGTCTCTTTAGTCTGGTGTGGTAGTGTATAGCTCACTGTCTCTTTAGTCTGGTGTGGTAGTTTATAGCTCACGGTATCTTTAGTCTGGTGTGGTAGTGGTAGTGTATACCTCACAGTCTCTTTAGTCTGGTGTGGTAGTGTATAGCTCACGGTCTCTTTATTCTGGTGTGGTAGTGGTAGTGCATAGCTCACAGTCTCTTTAGTCTGGTGTGGTAGTGTATAGCTCACGGTCTCTTTAGTCTGGTGTGGTAGTGGTAGTTTATAGCTCACAGTCTCTTTAGTCTGGTGTGGTAGTGGTAGTGTATAGCTCACGGTATCTTTAGTCTGGTGTGGTAGTGGTAGTTTATAGCTCACGGTCTCTTTAGTCTGGTGTGGTAGTGTGTAGCTCACAGTCTCTTTAGTCTGGTGTGGTAGTGTATAGCTCACGGTCTCTTTAGTCTGATGTGGTAGTGGTAGTGTATAGCTCACGGTATCTTTATTCTGGTGTGGTAGTGGTAGTGTATAGCTCACAGTCTCTTTAGTCTGGTGTGGTAGATGTAGTGTATAGCTCACAGTCTCTTTAGTCTGGTGTGGTAGTGTATAGGTCACAGTCTCTTTAGTCTGGTGTGGTAGTGTGTAGCTCACAGTCTCTTTAGTCTGGTGTGGTAGTGGTAGTGTATAGCTCACAGTCTCTTTAGTCTGTTGTGGTAGTGTATAGCTCACAGTCTCTTTAGTCTTGTGTGGGTGTGTATAGCTTACAGTCTCTTTAGTCTGGTGTGGTAGTGTATAGATCACAGTCTCTTTAGTTCGGTGTGGTAGTGGTAGTGTATAGCTCACAGTCTCTTTAGTCTGGTGTGGTAGTTGTAGTGTATAGCTCACGGTCTCTTTTGTCTGGTGTGGTAGTTTATAGCTCATAGTCTCTTTAGCCTGGTGTGGTAGTGGTAGTGTATAGCTCACAGTCTCTTTAGTCTGGTGTGGTAGTGTATAGCTCACAGTCTCTTTAGTCTGGTGTGGTAGTGTATAGCTCACTGTCTCTTTAGTCTGGTGTGGTAGTTTATAGCTCACGGTATCTTTAGTCTGGTGTGGTAGTGGTAGTGTATACCTCACAGTCTCTTTAGTCTGGTGTGGTAGTGTATAGCTCACGGTCTCTTTATTCTGGTGTGGTAGTGGTAGTGCATAGCTCACAGTCTCTTTAGTCTGGTGTGGTAGTGTATAGCTCACGGTCTCTTTAGTCTGGTGTGGTAGTGGTAGTTTATAGCTCACAGTCTCTTTAGTCTGGTGTGGTAGTGGTAGTGTATAGCTCACGGTATCTTTAGTCTGGTGTGGTAGTGGTAGTTTATAGCTCACGGTCTCTTTAGTCTGGTGTGGTAGTGTGTAGCTCACAGTCTCTTTAGTCTGGTGTGGTAGTGTATAGCTCACGGTCTCTTTAGTCTGATGTGGTAGTGGTAGTGTATACCTCACAGTCTCTTTAGTCTGGTGTGGTTGTGTATAGGTCACGGTCTCTTTAGTCTGGTGTGGTAGTGTTAGTGTATAGCTCACGGTATCTTTAGTCTGGTGTGGTAGTGTATAGCTCACAGTCTCTTTAGTCTGGTGTGGTAGATGTAGTGTATAGCTCACAGTCTCTTTAGTCTGGTGTGGTAGTGTATAGGTCACAGTCTCTTTAGTCTGGTGTGGTAGTGTGTAGCTCACAGTCTCTTTAGTCTGGTGTGGTAGTGGTAGTGTATAGCTCACAGTCTCTTTAGTCTGTTGTGGTAGTGTATAGCTCACAGTCTCTTTAGTCTTGTGTGGGTGTGTATAGCTTACAGTCTCTTTAGTCTGGTGTGGTAGTGTATAGATCACAGTCTCTTTAGTTCGGTGTGGTAGTGGTAGTGTATAGCTCACGGTCTCTTTAGTCTGGTGTGGTAGTTTATAGCTTACAGTCTCTTTAGTCTGGTGTGGTAGTGGTAGTGTATAGCTCACAGTCTCTTTAGTCTGGTGTGGTAGATGTAGTGTATAGCTCACAGTCTCTTTAGTCTTGTGTGGGTGTGTATAGCTTACAGTCTCTTTAGTCTGGTGTGGTAGTGTATAGATCACAGTCTCTTTAGTTCGGTGTGGTAGTTTATAGCTCACGGTCTCTTTAGTCTGGTGTGGTAGTTTATAGCTCACGGTATCTTTAGTCTGGTGTGGTAGTGGTAGTGTATAGCTCACAGTCTCTTTAGTCTGGTGTGGTAGTGTATAGCTCACAATCTCTTTTCTCTGGTGTGGTAGTGTATAGCTCACAGTCTTTAGTCTGGTGTGGTAGTGTATAGCTCACAGTCTCTTTTGTCTGGTGTGGTAGTGTATAGCTCACAGTCTTTAGTCTGGTGTGGTAGTGTATAGCTCACAGTCTCTTTAGTCTGGTGTGGTAGTGTATAGCTCACGGTCTCTTTAGTCTGGTGTGGTAGTGTATAGCTCACAGTCTATTAAGTCTGGTGTGGTATTGGTAGTGTATTGCTCACAGTCTCCTTAGGCTGGTGTGGTAGTGTATAGCTCACAGTCTCTTTAGTCTGGTGTGGTAGTGTATAGCTCACAGTCTCTTTAGTCTGGTGTGGTAGTGTATAGCTCACAGTCTCTTTAGTCTGGTGTGGTAATGTATAGCTCACAGTCTCTTTAGTCTGGTGTGGTAGTGGTAGTGTATAGCTCACAGTCTCTTTAGTCTGGTGTGGTAGTGTATAGCTCACAGTCTCTTTAGTCTGGTGTGGTAATGTATAGCTCACAGTCTCTTTAGTCTGGTGTGGTAGTGGTAGTGTATAGCTCACAGTCTCTTTAGTCTGGTGTGGTAGTGTATCACTCACAGTCTCTTTAGTCTGGTGTGGAAGTGGTAGTGGGTAGCTCACAGTCTCTTTAGTCTGGTGTGGTAGTGTATTGCTCACAGTCTCTTTAGTTTGGTGTGGTAGTGTATAGCTCACAGTCTCTTTAGTCTGGTGTGGTAGTGTATAGCTCACAGTCTCTTCGGTCTGGTGTGGTAGAGGAAGTGTATAGCTCACAGTCTCTTTAGTCTGGTGTGGTAGTGTATAGCGCACAGTCTCTTTTGTCTGGTGTGGTAGTGGTTGTGTATAGCTCACAGTCTCTTTAGTCTGGTGTATTAGTGGTAGTGTATAGCCAACAGTCTCTGTAGTCTGGTGTGGTAGTGGTAGTGTATAGCTCACAGTCTCTTCAGTCTGGTGTGGTAGTGTATAGCTCACAATCTCTTTAGTCTGGTGTGGTAGTGGTAGTGTATGGCTCACAGTCTCTTTAGTCTGGTGTGGTAGTGGTAGTGTTTTGCTCACGGTCTCTTTAGTCTGGTGTGGTAGTTTATAGCTCACGGTCTCTTTAGTCTGGTGTGGTAGTGGTAGTGTATGGCTCACAGTCTCTTTATTCTGGTGTGGTAGTGGTAGTGTATGGCTCACAGTCTCTTTATTCTGGTGTGGTAGTGGTAGTGTATGGCTCACAGTCTCTTTAGTCTGGTGTGGTAGTGGTAGTGTATAGCTCACAGTCTTTTTAGTCTGGTGTGGTAGTGTGTAGCTCACGGTCCCTTTAGTCTGGTGTGGTAGTGGTAGTGTATAGCTCACAGTCTCTTTAGTCTGGTGTGGTAGTGTATAGCTCACAGTCTATTTAGTCTGGTGTGGTAGTGTATAGCTTACAGTCTATTTAGTCTGGTGTGGTAGTGGTAGTGTGTAGCTCACAGTCTCTTTAGTCTGGTGTGGTAGTGTATAGCTCACAGTCTCTTTAGTCTGGTGTGGTAGTGTATAGCTCACAGTCTCTTTAGTCTGGTGTGTTAGTTGTAGTGTATAGCTCACAGTCTCTTTAGTCTGGTGTGGTAGTGTATAGTTCACGGTCTCTTTAGTCTGGTGTGGTAGTGTATAGCTCACGGTCTATTTAGTCTGGTGTGGTAGTGTATAGCTCTAAGTCTCTTTAGTCTGGTGTGGTAGTGGTAGTGTATAGCTCATGGTCTCTTTAGTCTGGTGTGGAAGTGTATAGCTCACAGTCTCTTTAGTCTGGTGTGGTAGGGGTAGTGTATAGTTCACAGTCTCTTTAGTCTGGTGTGGTAGTGGTAGTGTATAGCTCACGGTCTCTTTAGTCTGGTGTGGTCGTGTATAGCTCACAGTCTCTTTAGTCTTGTGTTGTAGTGGTAGTGTATAGCTCACGGTCTCTTTAGTCTGGTGTGGTAGTGTATAGCTCACAGTCTCTTTAGTCTGGTGTGGTAGTGTTTTGATCACAGTCTCTTTAGTCTGGTGTGGTGTGGTAGTGTATAGATCACAGTCTCTTTAGTCTGGTGTGGTAGTGTATAGTTCACGGTCTCTTTAGTCTGGTGTGGAAGTGTATAGCTCACAGTCTCTTTAGTCTGGTGTGGTAGTGGTCGTATATAGCTCACAGTCTCTTTTGTCTGGTGTGGTAGTGTAAAGCTCACAGTCTCTTTAGTCTGGTGTGGTAGTGGTAGTGTATAGCTCACGGTCTCTTTAGTCTGGTGTGGTAGTGTATAGCTCACAGTCTCTTTAGTCTGGTGTGGTAGTGGTAGTGTACAGCTCACAGTCTCTTTAGTCTGGTGTGGTAGTGGTAGTGTATAGCTCACGATCTCTTTAGTCTGGTGTGATATTGTATAGCTCACAGTCTCTTTAGTCTGGTGTGGTAGTGTATAGCTCACAGTCTCTTTAGTCTGGTGTGGTAGTTTATAGCTCACGGTATCTTTAGTCTGGTGTGGTAGTTGTAGTGTATAGCTCACAGTCTCTTTAGTCTGGTGTGGTAGTGTATAGCTCACAGTCTCTTTAGTCTGGTGTGGTAGTGTATAGCTCACAGTCTCTTTAGTCTGGTGTGGTAGTGTATAGCTCACAGTCTCATTTGTCTGGTGTGGTAGTGTATAACTCACAGTCTCTTTAGTCTGGTGTGGTAGTGTATAGCTCACAGGCTCTTTAGTCTGGTGTGGTAGTGGTAGTGTATAGCTCACAGTCTCTTTAGTCTGGTGTGGTAGTGGGTAGCTCACAGTCTCTTTAGTCTGGTGTGGTAGTGTATAGATCACAGTCTCTTTAGTCTGGTGTGGAAGTGTATAGCTCACGGTCTCTTTAGTCTGGTGTGGTAGGGGTAGTGTATAGCTGACAGTCTCTTTAGTCTGGTGTGGTAGTGGTAGTGTATAGCTCACGGTCTCTTTAGTCTGGTGTGGTAGTTGTAGTGTATGGCTCACAGTCTCTTTAGTCTTGTGTGGTCGTGTATTGCTCACAGTCTCTTTAGTCTTGTGTGGTGTGGTAGTGTATAGATCACAGTCTCTTTAGTTCGGTGTGGTAGTGGTAATGTATAGCTCACAGTCTCTTTAGTCTGGTGTGGTAGTGTAAAGCTCACAGTCTCTTTAGTCTGGTGTGGTAGTGTATAGCTCACAGTCTCTTTAGTCTGTTGTGGTAGTGCATAGCTCACAGTCTCTTTAGTCTGGTGTGGTAGTGTATAGATCACAGTCTCTTTAGTTTGGTTTGGTAGTGGTAGTGTATAGCTCACAGTCTCTTTAGTCTGGTGTGGTAGTGGTAGTGTATAGCTCACGGTCTCTTTAGTCTTGTGTGGGTGTGTATAGCTCACAGTCTCTTTAGTCTGTTGTGGTAGTGTATAGCTCACAGTCTCTTTAGTCTAGTGTGGTAGTGGTAGTGTATAGCTCTCGGTCTCTATAGTCTGGTGTGGTAGTGTATAGCTCACAGTCTCTTTAGACTGGTTTGGTAGTGGTAGTGCATAGCTCACAGTCTCTTTAGTCTGGTGTGGTAATGTATAACTCACAGTCTCTTTAGTCTGGTGTGGTAGTGTATAGCTCACAGTCTCTTTAGTCTGGTGTGGTAGTGTATAGCTCACAGTCTCTTTATTCTGGTGTGGTAATGTATAGCTCACAGTCTCTTCAGTCTGGTGTGGAAGTGTATAGCTCACGGTCTCTTTTGTCTGGTTTGGAAGTGTATAGCTCACAGTCTCTTTAGTCTGGTGTGGTAGTGGTAGTGTATAGCTCACGGTCTCTTTAGTCTGGTGTGGTCGTGTATAGCTCACATTCTCTTTAGTCTTGTGTTGTAGTGGTAGTGTATAGATCACAGTCTCTTTAGTTCGGTGTGGTAGTGTATAGCTCACAGTCTCTTTAGTCTGGTGTGGTAGTGTATAGCTCACAGTCTCTTTAGTCTGGTGTGGTAGTGGTAGTGTATAGATCACAGTCTCTTTAGTTCGGTGTGGTAGTGGTAATGTATAGCTCACAGTCTCTTTAGTCTGGTGTGGTAGTGTATAGCTCACAGTCTCTTTAGTCTGGTGTGGTAGTGTATAGCTCACAGTCTCTTTTGTCTTGTGTGGTAGTGGTAGTGTATAGATCACAGTCTCTTTAGTCTTGTGTTGTAGTGTATAGATCACAGTCTCTTTAGTCTGGTGTGGTAGTGGTAGTGTGTAGATCACGGTCTCTTTAGTCTGGTGTGGAAGTGTATAGCTCACGGTCTCTTTAGTCTGGTGTGGTGTGGTAGTGTATAGCTCACAGTCTCTTTAGTCTGGTGTGGTAGTGGTAGTGTATAGCTCACAGTCTCTTTAGTCTGGTGTGGTAGTGGTAGTGTGTAGATCACGGTCTCTTTAGTCTGGTGTGGTAGTGTATAGCTAACAGTCTCTTTAGTCTGGTGTGGTAGTGGTAGTGTATAGCTCACAGTCTCTTTAGTCTGGTGTGGTAGTGTATAGCTAACAGTCTCTTTAGTCTGGTGTGGTAGTGTATAGCTCACAGTCTCTTTAGTCTGGTGTGGTAGTGTATAGCTCACAGTCTCTTTAGTCTGGTGTGGTAGTTTATAGCTCACGGTATCTTTAGTCTGGTGTGGTAGTTGTAGTGTATAGCTCACAGTCTCTTTAGTCTGGTGTGGTAGTGTATAGCTCACAGTCTCTTTAGTCTGGTGTGGTAGTGTATAGCTCACAGTCTCTTTAGTCTGGTGTGGTAGTGTATAGCTCACAGTCTCATTTGTCTGGTGTGGTAGTGTATAACTCACAGTCTCTTTAGTCTGGTGTGGTAGTGTATAGCTCACAGGCTCTTTAGTCTGGTGTGGTAGTGGTAGTGTATAGCTCACAGTCTCTTTAGTCTGGTGTGGTAGTGGGTAGCTCACAGTCTCTTTAGTCTGGTGTGGTAGTGTATAGATCACAGTCTCTTTAGTCTGGTGTGGAAGTGTATAGCTCACGGTCTCTTTAGTCTGGTGTGGTAGGGGTAGTGTATAGCTGACAGTCTCTTTAGTCTGGTGTGGTAGTGGTAGTGTATAGCTCACGGTCTCTTTAGTCTGGTGTGGTAGTTGTAGTGTATGGCTCACAGTCTCTTTAGTCTTGTGTGGTCGTGTATTGCTCACAGTCTCTTTAGTCTTGTGTGGTGTGGTAGTGTATAGATCACAGTCTCTTTAGTTCGGTGTGGTAGTGGTAATGTATAGCTCACAGTCTCTTTAGTCTGGTGTGGTAGTGTAAAGCTCACAGTCTCTTTAGTCTGGTGTGGTAGTGTATAGCTCACAGTCTCTTTAGTCTGTTGTGGTAGTGCATAGCTCACAGTCTCTTTAGTCTGGTGTGGTAGTGTATAGATCACAGTCTCTTTAGTTTGGTTTGGTAGTGGTAGTGTATAGCTCACAGTCTCTTTAGTCTGGTGTGGTAGTGGTAGTGTATAGCTCACGGTCTCTTTAGTCTTGTGTGGGTGTGTATAGCTCACAGTCTCTTTAGTCTGTTGTGGTAGTGTATAGCTCACAGTCTCTTTAGTCTAGTGTGGTAGTGGTAGTGTATAGCTCTCGGTCTCTATAGTCTGGTGTGGTAGTGTATAGCTCACAGTCTCTTTAGACTGGTTTGGTAGTGGTAGTGCATAGCTCACAGTCTCTTTAGTCTGGTGTGGTAATGTATAACTCACAGTCTCTTTAGTCTGGTGTGGTAGTGTATAGCTCACAGTCTCTTTATTCTGGTGTGGTAATGTATAGCTCACAGTCTCTTCAGTCTGGTGTGGAAGTGTATAGCTCACGGTCTCTTTTGTCTGGTTTGGAAGTGTATAGCTCACAGTCTCTTTAGTCTGGTGTGGTAGGGGTAGTGTATAGCTCACAGTCTCTTTAGTCTGGTGTGGTAGTGGTAGTGTATAGCTCACGGTCTCTTTAGTCTGGTGTGGTCGTGTATAGCTCACATTCTCTTTAGTCTTGTGTTGTAGTGGTAGTGTATAGATCACAGTCTCTTTAGTTCGGTGTGGTAGTGTATAGCTCACAGTCTCTTTAGTCTGGTGTGGTAGTGTATAGCTCACAGTCTCTTTAGTCTGGTGTGGTAGTGGTAGTGTATAGATCACAGTCTCTTTAGTTCGGTGTGGTAGTGGTAATGTATAGCTCACAGTCTCTTTAGTCTGGTGTGGTAGTGTATAGCTCACAGTCTCTTTAGTCTGGTGTGGTAGTGTATAGCTCACAGTCTCTTTTGTCTTGTGTGGTAGTGGTAGTGTTTTGATCACAGTCTCTTTAGTCTGGTGTGGTGTGGTAGTGTATAGATCACAGTCTCTTTAGTCTTGTGTTGTAGTGTATAGATCACAGTCTCTTTAGTCTGGTGTGGTAGTGGTAGTGTGTAGATCACGGTCTCTTTAGTCTGGTGTGGAAGTGTATAGCTCACGGTCTCTTTAGTCTGGTGTGGTGTGGTAGTGTATAGCTCACAGTCTCTTTAGTCTGGTGTGGTAGTGGTAGTGTATAGCTCACAGTCTCTTTAGTCTGGTGTGGTAGTGGTAGTGTGTAGATCACGGTCTCTTTAGTCTGGTGTGGTAGTGTATAGCTCACAGTCTCTTTAGTCTGGTGTGGTAGTGTATAGCTAACAGTCTCTTTAGTCTGGTGTGGTAGTGTATAGCTAACAGTCTCTTTAGTCTGGTGTGGTAGTGTATAGCTCACAGTCTCTTTAGTCTGGTGTGGTAGTGTATAGCTCATGGTCTCTTTAGTCTGGTGTGGTAGTGTATAGCTCATGGTCTCTTTAGTCTGGTGTGGTAGTGTATAGCTCACAGTCTCTTTAGTCTGTTGTGGTAGTGGTAGTGTATAGCTCACAGTCTCTTTAGTCTGGTGTGGTAGTGTATAGCTCACGGTCTCTTTAGTCTGGTGTGGTAGTGTATAGCTCACAGTCTCTTTAGTCTGTTGTGGTAGTGGTAGTGTATAGCTCACAGTCTCTTTAGTCTGGTGTGGTAGTGTATAGCTCACAGTCTCTTTAGTCTGGTGTGGTAGTGGTAGTGTATAGCTCACAGTCTCTTTAGTCTGGTGTGGTAGTGTATAGCTCACGGTCTCTTTAGTCTGGTGTGGTAGTGTATAGCTCACAGTCTCTTTAGTCTGTTGTGGTAGTGGTAGTGTATAGCTCACAGTCTCTTTAGTCTGGTGTGGTAGTGTATAGCTCACAGTCTCTTTAGTCTGGTGTGGTAGTGGTAGTGTATAGCTCACAGTCTCTTTAGTCTGGTGTGGTAGTGTATAGCTCACAGTCTCTTTAGTCTGGTGTGGTAGTGGTAGTGTATAGCTCACAGTCTCTTTAGTCTGGTGTGGTAGTGTATAGCTCACAGTCTCTTTAGTCTGGTGTGGTAGTGTAAAGCTCACAGTCTCTTTAGTCTGGTGTGGTAGTGGTAGTGTATAGCTCACAGTCTCTTTAGTCTGGTGTGGTAGTGTATAGCTCACGGTCTCTTTAGTCTGGTGTGGTAGTGTATAGCTCACGGTCTCTTTAGTCTGGTATGATAGTTTATAGCTCACGGTCTCTTTAGTCTGGTGTGGTAGTGTATAGCTCACAGTCTCTTTAGTCTGGTGTGGTAGTGGTAGTGTATAGCTCACAGTCTCTTTAGTCTGGTGTGGTGTGGTAGTGTATAGATCACGGTCTCTTTAGTCTGGTGTGGAAGTGTATAGCTCACAGTCTCTTTAGTCTGGTGTGGTAGTGGTCGTATATAGCTCACAGTCTCTTTAGTCTGGTGTGGTAGTGGTAGTGTAAAGCTCACAGTCTCTTTTGTCTGGTGTGGTAGTGGTAGTGTAAAGCTCACAGTCTCTTTAGTCTGGTGTGGTAGTGGTAGTGTAAAGCTCACAGTCTCTTTTGTCTGGTGTGGTAGTGGTAGTGTATAGCTCACGGTCTCTTTAGTCTGGTGTGGTAGTGTATAGCTCACGGTCTCTTTAGTCTGGTATGGTAGTTTATAGCTCACGGTCTCTTTAGTCTGGTGTGGTAGTGGTAGTGTATAGCTCACAGTCTCTTTAGTCTGGTGTGGTAGTGGTAGTGTATAGCTCACAGTCTCTGTAGTCTGGTGTGGTAGTGTATAGCTCACGGTCTCTTTAGTCTGGTATGGTAGTTTATAGCTCACGGTCTCTTTAGTCTGGTGTGGTAGTGTAAAGCTCACAGTCTCTTTAGTCTGGTGTGGTAGTGGTAGTGTATAGCTCACAGTCTCTTTAGTCTGGTGTGGTAGTGGTAGTGTATAGCTCACAGTCTCTTTAGTCTGGTGTGGAAGTGTAAAGCTCACAGTCTCTTTAGTCTGGTGTGGTAGTGGTAGTGTATAGCTCACGGTCTCTTTAGTCTGGTGTGGTAGTGTATAGCTCACGGTCTCTTTAGTCTGGTATGGTAGTTTATAGCTCACGGTCTCTTTAGTCTGGTGTGGTAGTGGTAGTGTATAGATCACAGTCTCTTTAGTCTGGTGTGGTAGTGGTAGTGTATAGCTCACAGTCTCTTTAGTCTGGTGTGGTGTGGTAGTGTATAGATCACGGTCTCTTTAGTCTAGTGTGGAAGTGTATAGCTCACGGTCTCTTTAGTCTGGTGTGGAAGTGTATAGCTCACAGTCTCTTTAGTCTGGTGTGGTAGTGGTCGTATATAGCTCACAGCCTCTTTAGTGTGGTGTGGTAGTGTAAAGCTCACAGTCTCTTTTGTCTGGTGTGGTAGTGGTAGTGTATAGCTCACGGTCTATTTAGTCTGGTGTGGTAGTGTATAGCTCACGGTCTCTTTAGTCTGGTATGGTAGTTTATAGCTCACGGTCTCTTTAGTCTGGTGTGGTAGTGGTAGTGTATAGCTCACGGTCTCTTTAGTCTGGTGTGGTAGTGTATAGCTCACGGTCTCTTTAGTCTGGTATGGTAGTTTATAGCTCACGGTCTCTTTAGTCTGGTGTGGTAGTGTAAAGCTCACAGTCTCTGTAGTCTGGTGTGGTAGTGGTAGTGTATAGCTCACAGTCTCTTTAGTCTGGTGTGGTAGTGTATAGCTCACAGTCTCTTTAGTCTGGTGTGGTAGTGTATAGCTCACAGTCTCTTTAGTCTGGTGTGGTAGTGGTAGTGTATAGCTCACAGTCTCTTTAGTCTGGTGTGGTAGTGTATAGCTCACGGTCTCTTTAGTCTGGTGTGGTATTGGTAGTGTATAGCTCACGGTCTCTTTAATCTGGCGTGGTAGTGGTAGTGTAAAGCTCACAGTCTCTTTAGTCTGGTGTGGTTGTGTATAGCTCACGGTCTCTTTAGTCTGGTGTGGTGTGGTAGTGTATAGCTCACAGTCTCTTTAGTCTGGTGTGGTAGTGTATAGCTCACGGTCTCTTTAGTCTGGTGTGGTAGTGGTAGTGTATAGCTCACAGTCTCTTTAGTCTGGTGTGGTAGTGTATAGCTCACGGTCTCTTTAGTCTGGTGTGGTATTGGTAGTGTATAGCTCACGGTCTCTTTAATCTGGCGTGGTAGTGGTAGTGTAAAGCTCACAGTCTCTTTAGTCTGGTGTGGTTGTGTATAGCTCACGGTCTCTTTAGTCTGGTGTGGTGTGGTAGTGTATAGCTCACGGTCTCTTTAATCTGGCGTGGTAGTGGTAGTGTAAAGCTCACAGTCTCTTTAGTCTGGTGTGGTAGTTGTAGTGTATAGTTCACAGTCTCTTTAGTCTGGTGTGGTAGTGGGTAGCTTACAGTCTCTTTAGTCTGGTGTGGTAGTGTATAGCTCACAGTCTCTTTAGTCTGGTGTGGTAGAGTATAGCTCACAGTCTCTTTAGTCTGGTGTGGTAGTGTATAATTCACAGTCTCGTTAGTCTGGTGTGGTAGTGTATAGCTCACAGTCTCTTTAGTCTGGTGTGGTAGTGTATAGCTCACAGTCTCTTTAGTCTGGTGTGGTAGAGTATAGCTCACAGTCTCTTTAGTCTGGTGTGGTAGTGTATAGCTCACAGTCTCTTTAGTCTGGTGTGGTAGAGTATAGCTCACAGTCTCTTTAGTCTGGTGTGGTAGTGTATAGCTCACAGTCTCTTTAGTCTGGTGTGGTAGAGTATAGCTCACAGTCTCTTTAGTCTGGTGTGGTAGTGTATAATTCACAGTCTCGTTAGTCTGGTGTGGTAGTGTATAGCTCACAGTCTCTTTAGTCTGGTGTGGAAGTGTATAGCTCACAGTCTCTTTAGTCTGGTGTGGTAGTGGTAGTGTATAGCTCACAGTCTCTTTAGTCTGGTGTGGTAGTGGGTAGCTCACAGTCTCTTTAGTCTGGTGTGGTAGTGTATAGCTCACAGTCTCTTTAGTCTGGTGTGGAAGTGTATAGCTCACGGTCTCTTTAGTCTGGTGTGGAAGTGTATAGCTCACAGTCTCTTTAGTCTGGTGTGGTTTGGGTAGTGTATAGCTGACAGTCTCTTTAGTCTGGTGTGGTAGTGGTAGTGTATAGCTCACAGTCTCTTTAGTCTGGTGTGGTAGTGGTAGTGTATAGCTCACAGTCTCTTTAGTCTGGTGTGGTCGTGTATTGCTCACAGTCTCTTTAGTCTTGTGTGGTAGTGGTAGTGTATAGATCACAGTCTCTTTAGTTCGGTGTGGTAGTGGTAATGTATAGCTCACAGTCTCTTTAGTCTGGTGTGGTAGTATTTTGCTCACAGTCTCTTTAGTCTGGTGTGGTAGTGGTAGTGTATAGCTCACAGTCTCTTTAGTCTGGTGTGGTAGTGGTAGTGTATAGCTCACAGTCTCTTTAGTCTGGTGTGGTTGTGTATTGCTCACAGTCTCTTTAGTCTGGTGTGGTAGTGGTAGTGTATAGCTCACAGTCTCTTTAGTCTGGTGTGGTAGTGTATAGCTCACAGTCTCTTTAGTCTGGTGTGGTAGTGGTAGTATATAGCTCACAGTCTCTTTAGTCTGGTGTGGTAGTGTGTAGCTCACAGTCTCTTTAGTCTGGTGTGGTAGTGTATAGCTCACAGTCTCCTTAGTCTAAAGTGGTAGTGGTAGTGTATAGCTCACAGTCTCTATAGTCTGGTAGTGTATAGCTCACAGTCTCTTTTGTTTGGTGTGGTAGTGGTAGTGTATAGCTCACAGTCTCTTTAGTCTGGTGTGGTAGTGGTAGTGTATAGCTCACGGTCTCTTTAGTCTTGTGTGGTAGTGTATAGCTCACAGTCTCTTAGTCTGGTGTGGTAGTGTATAGCTCACAGTCTCTTTAGTCTGGTGTGGTAGTGGTAGTGTATAGCTCACAGTCTCTTTCGTCTGGTGTGGTAGTGTATAGCTCACAGTCTCTTTAGTCTGGTGTGGTAGTGGTAGTGTATAGCTCACAGTCTCTTTAGTCTGGTGTGGTAGTGTATAGCTCACAGTCTCTTTAGTCTGGTGTGGTAGTGGTAGTGTATAGCTCACGGTCTCTTTAGTCTGGTGTGGTTGTGTATAGCTCACAGTCTCTTTAGTCTGTTGTGGTAGTGTATAGCTCACAGTCTCTTTAGTCTAGTGTGGTAGTGGTAGTGTATAGCTCACAGTCTCTTTAGTCTGGTGTGGTAGTGTATAGCTCACCGTCTCTTTAGTTTGGTGTGGTAGTGGTAGTGTATAGCTCACAGTCTCTTTAGTCTGGTGTGGTAGTGGTAGTGTATAGCTCACAGTCTCTTTAGTCTGGTGTGGTAGTGTATAGCTCACAGTCTCTTTAGTCTGGTGTGGTAGTGTAGAACTCACATTCCCTTTAGTCTGGTGTGGTAGTGTATAGCTCACAGTCTCTTTAGTCTGGTGTGGTAGTGTATAGCTCACAGTCTCTTTAGTCTGGTGTGGTAGTGTATAGCTCACAGTCTCTTTAGTCTGGTGTGGTAGTGTATAGCTCACGGTCTCTTTAGTCTGGTGTGGTAGTGTATAGCTCACGGTCTCTATAGTCTGGTGTGGAAGTGTATAGCTCACGGTCTCTTTAGTCTGGTGTGGTAGTTTATAGCTCACGGTCTCTATAGTCTGGTGTGGTAGTGGTAGTGTATAGCTCACAGTCTCTTTAATCTGGTGTGGTAGTGTGTAGCTCACAGTCTCTTTAGTCTGGTGTGGTAGTGTATAGCTCACAGTCTCTTTAGTCTAGTGTGGTAGTGGTAGTGTATAGCTCACAGTCTCTTTAGTCTGGTGTGGTAGTGTATAGCTCACCGTCTCTTTAGTTTGGTGTGGTAGTGGTAGTGTATAGCTCACAGTCTCTTTAGTCTGGTGTGGTAGTGGTAGTGTATAGCTCACAGTCTCTTTAGTCTGGTGTGGTAGTGTATAGCTCACAGTCTCTTTAGTCTGGTGTGGTAGTGTAGAACTCACATTCCCTTTAGTCTGGTGTGGTAGTGTATAGCTCACAGTCTCTTTAGTCTGGTGTGGTAGTGTATAGCTCACAGTCTCTTTAGTCTGGTGTGGTAGTGTATAGCTCACAGTCTCTTTAGTCTGGTGTGGTAGTGTATAGCTCACGGTCTCTTTAGTCTGGTGTGGTAGTGTATAGCTCACGGTCTCTATAGTCTGGTGTGGAAGTGTATAGCTCACGGTCTCTTTAGTCTGGTGTGGTAGTTTATAGCTCACGGTCTCTATAGTCTGGTGTGGTAGTGGTAGTGTATAGCTCACAGTCTCTTTAATCTGGTGTGGTAGTGTGTAGCTCACAGTCTCTTTAGTCTGGTGTGGTAGTGTATAGCTCACGATCTCTTTAGTCTGGTGTGGTAGTGGTAGTGTATAGCTCACGATCTCTTTAGTCTGGTGTGGTAGTGTATAGCTCACAGTCTCTTTAGTCTGGTGTGGTAGTGGTAGTGTATAGCTCACAGTCTCTTTAGTCTGGTGTGGTAGTGTATAGCTCACAGTCTCTTTAGTCTGGTGTGGTAGTGTATAACTCACTGTCTCTTTAGTCTGTTGTGGTAGTGTATAGCTCACAGTCTCTTTAGTCTGGTGTGGTAGTGGTAGTGTATAGCTCACAGTCTCTTTAGTCTGGTGTGGTAGTGTATAGCTCACAGTCTCTTTAGTCTGGTGTGGAAGTGTATAGCTCACGGTCTCTTTAGTCTGGTGTGGAAGTGTATAGCTCACAGTCTCTTTAGTCTGGTGTGGTAGTGGTAGTGTATAGCTCACAGTCTCTTTAGTCTGGTGTGGAAGTGTATAGCTCACGGTCTCTTTAGTCTGTTGTGGAAGTGTATAGCTCACAGTCTCTTTAGTCTGGTGTGGTAGTGGTTGTGTATAGCTCACAGTCTCTTTAGTCTGGTGTGGAAGTGTATAGCTCACAGTCTCTTTAGTCTGGTGTGGTAGTGGTAGTGTATAGCTCACAGTCTCTTTAGTCTGGTGTGGTAGTGTATAGCTCACAGTCTCTTTAGTCTGGTGTGGAAGTGTATAGCTCACGGTCTCTTTAGTCTGGTGTGGAAGTGTATAGCTCACAGTCTCTTTAGTCTGGTGTGGTTTGGGTAGTGTATAGCTGACAGTCTCTTTAGTCTGGTGTGGTAGTGGTAGTGTATAGCTCACAGTCTCTTTAGTCTGGTGTGGTAGTGGTAGTGTATAGCTCACAGTCTCTTTAGTCTGGTGTGGTAGTGTATAGCTCACAGTCTCTTTAGTCTGGTGTGGTAGTGTATAGCTCACAGTCTCTTTAGTCTGGTGTGGTAGTGGTAGTGTATAACTCACTGTCTCTTTAGTCTGGTGTGGTAGTGTATAGCTCACAGTCTCTTTAGTCTGGTGTGGTAGTGGTAGTGTATAGCTCACAGTCTCTTTAGTCTGGTGTGGTAGTGGTAGTGTATAGCTCACAGTCTCTTTAGTCTGTTGTGGTAGTGTATAGCTCACAGTCTCTTTAGTCTAGTGTGGTAGTGGTAGTGTATAGCTCACAGTCTCTTTAGTCTGGTGTGGTAGTGTATAGCTCACAGTCTCTTTAGTTTGGTGTGGTAGTGGTAGTGTATAGCTCACAGTCTCTTTAGTCTGGTGTGGTAGTGGTAGTGTATAGCTCACGGTCTCTTTAGTCTGGTGTGGTTGTGTATAGCTCACAGTCTCTTTAGTCTGTTGTGTTAGTGTATAGCTCACAGTCTCTTTAGTCTGGTGTGGTAGTGGTAGTGTATAGCTCACAGTCTCTTTAGTCTGGTGTGGTAGTGTATAGCTCACAGTCTCTTTAGTCTGGTGTGGTAGTGTATAGCTCACGGTCTCTTTAGTCTGGTGTGGTAGTTTATAGCTCACGGTCTCTTTAGTCTGGTGTGGTAGTGTATAGCTCACGATCTCTTTAGTCTGGTGTGGTAGTGGTAGTGTATAGCTCACGATCTCTTTAGTCTGGTGTGGTAGTGTATAGCTCACAGTCTCTTTAGTCTGGTGTGGTAGTGGTAGTGTATAGCTCACAGTCTCTTTAGTCTGGTGTGGTAGTGTATAGTTCACAGTCTCTTTAGTCTGGTTTGGTAGTGGTAGTGTATAGCTCACAGTCTCTTTAGTCTGGTGTGGTAGTGTATAGCTCACGATCTCTTTAGTCTGGTGTGGTAGTGGTAGTGTATAGCTCACAGTCTCTTTAGTCTGGTGTGGTAGTGGTAGTGTATAGCTCATAGTCTCTTTAGTCTGGTGTGGTAGTGTATAGTTCACTGTCTCTTTAGTCTGGTGTGGTAGTGTATAGCTCACAGTCTCTTTAGTCTGGTGTGGTAGTGTATAGCTCACAGTCTCTTTAGTCTGGTGTGGTAGTGTATAGCTCACAGTCTATTTAGTCTGGTGTGGTAGTGTATAGCTCACAGTCTCTTTAGTCTGGTGTGGTAGTGTATAGCTCACAGTTTCTTTAGTCTGGTGTGGTAGTGTATAGCTCACAGTCTCTTTAGTCTGGTGTGGCAGTGTATAGCTCACAGTCTCTTTAGTCTGGTGTGGTAGTGGTAGTGTATAGCTCACAGTCTCTTTAGTCTGGTGTGGTAGTGGGTAGCTCACAGTCTCTTTAGTCTGGTGTGGTAGTGTATAGCTCACAGTCTCTTTAGTCTGGTGTGGAAGTGTATAGCTCACAGTCTCTTTAGTCTGGTGTGGTAGTGGTAGTGTATAGCTCACAGTCTCTTTAGTCTGGTGTGGTAGTGGTAGTGTATAGCTCACAGTCTCTTTAGTCTGGTGTGGTAGTGTATAGCTCACAGTCTCTTTAGTCTGGTGTGGAAGTGTATAGCTCACAGTCTCTTTAGTCTGGTGTGGTAGTGGTAGTGTATAGCTCACAGTCTCTTTAGTCTGGTGTGGTAGTGGTAGTGTATAGCTCACAGTCTCTTTAGTCTGGTGTGGTAGTGGTAGTGTATAGCTCACAGTCTCTTTATTCTGGTGTGGTAGTGGTAGTGTATAACTCACTGTCTCTTTAGTCTGGTGTGGTAGTGTATAGCTCACAGTCTCTTTAGTCTGGTGTGGTAGTGGTAGTGTATAACTCACTGTCTCTTTAGTCTGGTGTGGTAGTGGTAGTGTATAGCTCACAGTCTCTTTAGTCTGGTGTGGTAGTGGGTAGCTCACAGTCTCTTTAGTCTGGTGTGGTAGTGTATAGCTCACAGTCTCTTTAGTCTGGTGTGGAAGTGTATAGCTCACGGTCTCTTTAGTCTGGTGTGGAAGTGTATAGCTCACAGTCTCTTTAGTCTGGTGTGGTTTGGGTAGTGTATAGCTGACAGTCTCTTTAGTCTGGTGTGGTAGTGGTAGTGTATAGCTCACAGTCTCTTTAGTCCGGTGTGGAATTGGTAGTGTATAGCTCACAGTCTCTTTAGTCTGGTGTGGTCGTGTATTGCTCACAGTCTCTTTAGTCTTGTGTGGTAGTGGAAGTGTATAGATCACAGTCTCTTTAGTTCGGTGTGGTAGTGGTAATGTATAGCTCACAGTCTCTTTAGTCTGGTGTGGTAGTGTTTTGCTCACAGTCTCTTTAGTCTGGTGTGGTAGTGGTAGTGGTAGTGTATAGCTCACAGTCTCTTTAGTCTGGTGTGGTAGTGTATAGCTCACAGTCTCTTTAGTCTGGTGTGGTAGTGGTAGTATATAGCTGACAGTCTCTTTAGTCTGGTGTGGAAGTGTATAGCTCACAGTCTCTTTAGTCTGGTGTGGTAGTGTATAGCTCACAGTCTCTTTAGTCTGTTGTTGTACTGTATAACTCACAGTCTCTTTAGTCTGGTGTGTTAGTGTATAGCTCACAGTCTCTTTAGTCTGGTGTGGAAGTGTATAGCTCACAGTCTCTTTAGTCTGGTGTGGTAGTGGTAGTATATAGCTGACAGTCTCTTTAGTCTGGTGTGGAAGTGTATAGCTCACAGTCTCTTTAGTCTGGTGTGGTAGTGTATAGCTCACAGTCTCCTTAGTATAAAGTGGTAGTGGTAGTGTATAGCTCACAGTCTCTATAGTCTGGTAGTTTATAGCTCACAGTCTCTTTTGTTTGGTGTGGTAGTGGTAGTGTATAGCTCACAGTCTCTTTAGTCTGTTGTGGTAGTGTATAGCTCACAATCTCTTTAGTCTGGTGTGGTAGTGTATAGCTCACAGTCTCTTAGTCTGGTGTGGTAGTGTATAGCTCACAGTCTCTTTAGTCTGGTGTGGTAGTGGTAGTGTATAGCTCACAGTCTCTTTAGTCTGTTGTGGTAGTGTATAGCTCACAGTCTCTTTAGTCTGGTGTGGTAGTGGTAGTGTATAGCTCACAGTCTCTTTAGTCTGGTGTGGTAGTGTATAGCTCACAGTCTCTTTAGTCTGGTGTGGTAGTGGTAGTGTATAGCTCACAGTCTCTTTAGTCTGGTGTGGTAGTGTATAGCTCACGGTCTCTTTAGTCTGGTGTGGTTGTGTATAGCTCACAGTCTCTTTAGTCTGTTGTGGTGGTGTATAGCTCACAGTCTCTTTAGTCTGGTGTGGTAGTGGTAGTGTATAGCTCACAGTCTCTTTAGTCTGGTGTGGTAGTGGTAGTGTATAGCTCACAGTCTCTTTAGTCTGGTGTGGTTGTGTATAGCTCACAGTCTCTTTTGTCTGTTGTGGTAGTGTATAGCTCACAGTCTCTTTAGTCTGGTGTGGTAGTGGTAGTGTATAGCTCACAGTCTCTTTAGTCTGGTGTGGTAGTGTATAGCTCACAGTCTCTTTAGTCTGGTGTGGTAGTGGTAGTGTATAGCTCACAGTCTCTCTAGTCTGGTGTGGTAGTGGTAGTGTATAGCTCACGGTCTCTTTAGTCTGGTGTGGTTGTGTATAGCTCACAGTCTCTTTAGTCTGTTGTGGTAGTGTATAGCTCACAGCCTCTTTAGTCTGGTGTGGTAGTGGTAGTGTATAGCTCACAGTCTCTTTAGTCTGGTGTTGTAGTGGTAGTGTATAGCTCACAGTCTCTTTAGTCTGGTGTGGTTTTGTATAGCTCACAGTCTCTTTTGTCTGTTGTGGTAGTGTATAGCTCACAGTCTCTTTAGTCTGGTGTGGTAGTGGTAGTGTATAGCTCACAGTCTCTTTAGTCTGGTGTGGTAGTGTATAGCTCACAGTCTCTTTAGTCTGGTGTGGTAGTGTATAGCTCACAGTCTCTTTAGTCTGGTGTGGTAGTGTATAGCTCACGGTCTCTTTAGTCTGGTGTGGTAGTGTATAGCTCACGGTCTCTATAGTCTGGTGTGGAAGTGTATAGCTCACGGTCTCTTTAGTCTGGTGTGGAAGTGTATAGCTCACGGTCTCTTTAGTCTGGTGTGGAAGTGTATAGCTCACGGTCTCTTTAGTCTGGTGTGGTAGTTTATAGCTCACGGTCTCTTTAGTCTGGTGTGGTAGTGTATAGCTCACGGTCTCTTTAGTCTGGTGTGGTAGTTTATAGCTCACAGTCTCTTTAGTCTGGTGTGGTAGTGTATAGCTCACAGTCTCTTTAGTCTGGTGTGGTAGTGTATAGCTCACAGTCTCTTTAGTCTGGTGTGGTAGTGTATAGCTCACAGTCTCTTTAGTCTGGTGTGGTAGTGTATAGCTCACGATCTCTTTAGTCTGGTGTGGTAGTGTATAGCTCACGATCTCTTTAGTCTGGTGTGGTAGTATATAGCTCACAGTCTCTTTAGTCTGGTGTGGTAGTGGTAGTGTATAGCTCACAGTCTCTTTAGTCTGGTGTGGTAGTGTATAGCTCACGATCTCTTTAGTCTGGTGTGGTAGTGGTAGTGTATAGCTCACAGTCTCTTTAGTCTGGTGTGGTAGTGTATAGCTCACGATCTCTTTAGTCTGGTGTGGTAGTGTATAGCTCAAGATCTCTTTAGTCTGGTGTGGTAGTGGTAGTGTATAGCTCACAGTCTCTTTAGTCTGGTGTGGTAGTGTATAGCTCACGATCTCTTTAGTCTGGTGTGGTAGTGTATAGCTCACAGTCTCTTTAGTCTGGTGTGGTAGTGTATAGCTCACAGTCTCTTTAGTCTGGTGTGGTAGTGGTAGTGTATAGCTCACAGTCTCTTTAGTCTGGTGTGGTAGTGTATAGCTCACAGTCTCTTTAGTCTGGTGTGGTAGTGGTAGTGTATAGCTTACAGTCTCTTTAGTCTGGTGTGGTAGTGTATAGCTCACAGTCTCTTTAGTCTGGTGTGGTAGTGTATAGCTCACAGTCTCTTTAGTCTGGTGTGGTAGTGGTAGTGTATAGCTCACGGTCTCTTTAGTCTGGTGTGGTTGTGTATAGCTCACAGTCTCTTTAGTCTGTTGTGGTAGTGTATAGCTCACAGTCTCTTTAGTCTGGTGTGGTAGTGGTAGTGTATAGCTCACAGTCTCTTTAGTCTGGTGTGGTAGTGGTAGTGTATAGCTCACAGTCTCTTTAGTCTGGTGTGGTTGTGTATAGCTCACAGTCTCTTTAGTCTGGTGTGGTAGTGTATAGCTCACAGTCTCTTTAGTCTGGTGTGGTAGTGTATAGCTCACAGTCTCTTTAGTCTGGTGTGGTAGTGTATAGCTCACAGTCTCTTTAGTCTGGTGTGGTAGTGTATAGCTCACGGTCTCTTTAGTCTGGTGTGGTAGTGTATAGCTCACGGTCTCTATAGTCTGGACGTTTATAGCTCACGGTCTCTTTAGTCTGGTCTGGTAGTGGTAGTGTATAGCTCACAGTCTCTTTAGTCTGGTGTGGTAGTGTATAGCTCACAGTCTCTTTAGTCTGGTGTGGTAGTGTATAGCTCACGATCAGTTTAGTCTGGTGTGGTAGTAGTAGTGTATAGCTCACAGTCTCTTTAGTCTGGTGTGGTAGTGTATAGCTCACGATCTCTTTAGTCTGGTGTGGTAGTGTATAGCTCACAGTCTCTTTAGTCTGGTCTGGTAGTGGTAGTGTATAGCTCACAGTCTCTTTAGTCTGGTGTGGTAGTGTATAGCTCACAGTCTCTTTAGTCTGGTGTGGTAGTGTATAGCTCACGATCAGTTTAGTCTGGTGTGGTAGTGGTAGTGTATAGCTCACAGTCTCTTTAGTCTGGTGTGGTAGTGTACAGCTCACAGTCTCTTTAGTCTGGTGTGGTAGTGTATAGCTCACGATCTCTTTAGTCTGGTGTGGTAGTGGTAGTGTATAGCTCACAGTCTCTTTAGTCTTGTGTGGTAGTGTATAGCTCACGATCTCTTTAGTCTGGTGTGGTAGTGTATAGCTCACGATCTCTTTAGTCTGGTGTGGTAGTGTATAGCTCAAGATCTCTTTAGTCTGGTGTGGTAGTGGTAGTGTATAGCTCACAGTCTCTTTAGTCTGGTGTGGTTGTGAATTGCTCACGGTCTCTTTAGTCTGGTGTGGTAGTGGTAATGTATAGCTCACAGTCTCTTTAGTCTGTTGTTGTACTGTATAACTCACAGTCTCTTTAGTCTGGTGTGGTAGTGTATAGCTCACAGTCTCTTTAGTCTGGTGTGGTAGTGGTAGTATATAGCTCACAGTCTCTTTAGTCTGGTGTGGTAGTGTGTAGCTCACAGTCTCTTTAGTCTGGTGTGGTAGTGTATAGCTCACAGTCTCTTTAGTCTGGTGTGGTAGTGGTAGTGTATAGCTCACAGTCTCTTTAGTCTGGTGTGGTAGTGTGTAGCTCACAGTCTCTTTAGTCTGGTGTGGTAGTGTATAGCTCACAGTCTCTTTAGTCTGGTGTGGTAGTGGTAGTGTATAGCTCACAGTCTCTTTAGTCTGGTGTGGTAGTGTATAGCTCACAGTCTCTTTAGTCTGGTGTGGTAGTGTATAGCTCACGATCTCTTTAGTCTGGTGTGGTAGTGGTAGTGTATAGCTCACAGTCTCTTTAGTCTGGTGTGGTAGTGGTAGTGTATAGCTCACAGTCTCTTTAGTCTGGTGTGGTAGTGGTAGTGTATAGCTCATGGTCTCTTTAGTCTGGTGTGGTTGTGTATAGCTCACAGTCTCTTTTGTCTGTTGTGGTAGTGTATAGCTCACAGTCTCTTTAGTCTGGTGTGGTAGTGGTAGTGTATAGCTCACAGTCTCTTTAGTCTGGTGTGGTAGTGTGTAGCTCACAGTCTCTTTAGTCTGGTGTGGTAGTGTATAGCTCACAGTCTCTTTAGTCTGGTGTGGTAGTGTATAGCTCACGGTCTCTTTAGTCTGGTGTGGTAGTGTATAGCTCACGGTCTCTATAGTCTGGTGTGGAAGTGTATAGCTCACAGTCTCTTTAGTCTGGTGTGGTAGTGTATAGCTCACGGTCTCTTTAGTCTGGTGTGGTAGTGTATAGCTCACGGTCTCTTTAGTCTGGTGTGGTAGTTTATAGCTCACGGTCTCTTTAGTCTGGTGTGGTAGTGGTAGTGTATAGCTCACAGTCTCTTTAGTCTGGTGTGGTAGTGGTAGTGTATAGCTCACAGTCTCTTTAGTCTGGTGTGGTAGTGTATAGCTCACAGTCTCTTTAGTCTGGTGTGGTAGTGTATAGCTCACGATCTCTTTAGTCTGGTGTGGTAGTGGTAGTGTATAGCTCACAGTCTCTTTAGTCTGGTCTGGTAGTGTTAGTGTATAGCTCACAGTCTCTTTCGTCTGGTGTGGTAGTGTATAGCTCACGGTCTCTTTAGTCTGGTGTGGTAGTGTATAGCTCACAGTCTCTTTAGTCTGGTGTGGTAGTGTATAGCTCTTGGTCTCTTTAGTCTGGTGTGGTAGTGTAGTGTATAGCTCACAGTCTCTTTAGTCTGGTGTGGTAGTGTATAGCTCACAGTCTCTTTAGTCTGGTGTGGTAGTGGTAGTGTATAGTTCACAGTCTCTTTAGTCTGGTGTGGTAGTGGTAGTGTATAGCTCACAGTCTCTTTAGTCTGGTGTGGTAGTGGTAGTGTATAGCTCACAGTCTCTTTAGTCTGGTGTGGTAGTGTATAGCTCACGGTCTCTTTAGTCTGGTGTGGTTGTGTATAGCTCACAGTCTCTTTAGTCTGTTGTGGTAGTGTATAGCTCACAGTCTCTTTAGTCTGGTGTGGTAGTGGTAGTGTATAGCTCACAGTCTCTTTAGTCTGGTGTGGTAGTGTATAGCTCACAGTCTCTTTAGTCTGGTGTGGTAGTGTATAGCTCACAGTCTCTTTAGTCTGGTGTGGTAGTGGTAGTGTATAGCTCACAGTCTCTTTAGTCTGGTGTGGTAGTGTATAGCTCACGGTCTCTTTAGTCTGGTGTGGTTGTGTATAGCTCACAGTCTCTTTAGTCTGTTGTGGTAGTGTATAGCTCACAGTCTCTTTAGTCTGGTGTGGTAGTGGTAGTGTATAGCTCACAGTCTCTTTAGTCTGGTGTGGTAGTGGTAGTGTATAGCTCATGGTCTCTTTAGTCTGGTGTGGTTGTGTATAGCTCACAGTCTCTTTTGTCTGTTGTGGTAGTGTATAGCTCACAGTCTCTTTAGTCTGGTGTGGTAGTGGTAGTGTATAGCTCACAGTCTCTTTAGTCTGGTGTGGTAGTGTATAGCTCACAGTCTCTTTAGTCTGGTGTGGTAGTGGTAGAGTATAGCTCACAGTCTCTTTAGTCTGGTGTGGTAGTGGTAGTGTATAGCTCACGGTCTCTTTAGTCTGGTGTGGTTGTGTATAGCTCACAGTCTCTTTAGTCTGTTGTGGTAGTGTATAGCTCACAGTCTCTTTAGTCTGGTGTGGTAGTGGTAGTGTATAGCTCACAGTCTCTTTAGTCTGGTGTGGTAGTGGTAGTGTATAGCTCACAGTCTCTTTAGTCTGGTGTGGTTGTGTATAGCTCACAGTCTCTTTTGTCTGTTGTGGTAGTGTATAGCTCACAGTCTCTTTAGTCTGGTGTGGTAGTGGTAGTGTATAGCTCACAGTCTCTTTAGTCTGGTGTGGTAGTGTATAGCTCACAGTCTCTTTAGTCTGGTGTGGTAGTGTATAGCTCACAGTCTCTTTAGTCTGGTGTGGTAGTGTATAGCTCACGGTCTCTTTAGTCTGGTGTGGTTGTGTATAGCTCACGGTCTCTATAGTCTGGTGTGGAAGTTTATAGCTCACGGTCTCTTTAGTCTGGTCTGGTAGTGGTAGTGTATAGCTCACAGTCTCTTTAGTCTGGTCTGGTAGTGTATAGCTCACAGTCTCTTTAGTCTGGTGTGGTATTGTATAGCTCACGATCAGTTTAGTCTGGTGTGGTAGTGGTAGTGTATAGCTCACAGTCTCTTTAGTCTGGTGTGGTAGTGTATAGCTCACGATCTCTTTAGTCTGGTGTGGTAGTGGTAGTGTATAGCTCACAGTCTCTTTAGTCTGGTGTGGTAGTGTATAGCTCACGATCTCTTTAGTCTGGTGTGGTAGTGTATAGCTCAAGATCTCTTTAGTCTGGTGTGGTAGTGGTAGTGTATAGCTCACAGTCTCTTTAGTCTGGTGTGGTTGTGTATTGCTCACGGTCTCTTTAGTCTGGTGTGGTAGTGGTAATGTATAGCTCACAGTCTCTTTAGTCTGTTGTTGTACTGTATAACTCACAGTCTCTTTAGTCTGGTGTGGTAGTGTATAGCTCACAGTCTCTTTAGTCTGGTGTGGTAGTGGTAGTATATAGCTCACAGTCTCTTTAGTCTGGTGTGGTAGTGTGTAGCTCACAGTCTCTTTAGTCTGGTGTGGTAGTGTATAGCTCACAGTCTCTTTAGTCTGGTGTGGTAGTGGTAGTGTATAGCTCACAGTCTCTTTAGTCTGGTGTGGTAGTGGTAGTGTATAGCTCACGGTCTCTTTAGTCTGGTGTGGTTGTGTATAGCTCACAGTCTCTTTAGTCTGGTGTGGTAGTGGTAGTGTATAGCTCATGGTCTCTTTAGTCTGGTGTGGTTGTGTATAGCTCACAGTCTCTTTAGTCTGTAGTGGTAGTGTATAGCTCACAGTCTCTTTAGTCTGGTGTGGTAGTGGTAGTGTATAGCTCACAGTCTCTTTAGTCTGGTGTGGTAGTGTGTAGCTCACAGTCTCTTTAGTCTGGTGTGGTAGTGTATAGCTCACGATCTCTTTAGTCTGGTGTGGTAGTGTATAGCTCACAGTCTCTTTAGTCTGGTGTGGTAGTGTATAGCTCACAGTCTCTTTAGTCTGGTGTGGTAGTGTATAGCTCACAGTCTCTTTAGTCTGGTGTGGTAGTGTATAGCTCACGGTCTCTTTAGTCTGGTGTGGTAGTGGTAGTGTATAGCTCACGATCTCTTTAGTCTGGTGTGGTAGTGTATAGCTCACAGTCTCTTTAGTCTGGTGTGGTAGTGGTAGTGTATAGCTCACAGTCTCTTTAGTCTGGTGTGGTTGTGTATAGCTCACGATCTCTTTAGTCTGGTGTGGTAGTGGTAGTGTATAGCTCACAGTCTCTTTAGTCTGGTGTGGTAGTGTATACCTCACGGTCTCTTTAGTCTGGTGTGGTAGTGTATAGCTCACAGTCTCTTTAGTCTGGTGTGGTAGTGTATAGCTCACGGTCTCTTTAGTCTGGTGTGATATTGTATAGCTCACAGTCTCTTTAGTCTGGTGTGGTAGTGTATAGCTCACGGTCTCTTTAGTCTGGTGTGGTAGTGTATAGCTCACAGTCTCTTTAGTCTGGTTTGGTAGTGGTAGTGTATAGCTCACGGTGTCTTTATTCTGGTGTGGTAGTGGTAGTGTAAAGCTCACAGTCTCTTTAGTCTGGTGTGGTAGTGTATAGCTCACAGTCTCTTTAGTCTGGTGTGGTAGTGGTAGTGTATAGCTCACAGTCTCTTTAGTCTGTTGTTGTACTGTATAACTCACAGTCTCTTTAGTCTGGTGTGGTAGTGTATAGCTCACAGTCTCTTTAGTCTGGTGTGGTAGTGGTAGTTAATAGCTCACAGTCTCTTTAGTCTGGTGTGGTAGTGTGTAGCTCACAGTCTCTTTAGTCTGGTGTGGTAGTGTATAGCTCACAGTCTCTTTAGTCTGGTGTGGTAGTGGTAGTGTATAGCTCACAGTCTCTTTAGTCTGGTGTGGTAGTGGTAGTGTATAGCTCACGGTCTCTTTAGTCTGGTGTGGTAGTGTATAGCTCACAGTCTCTTTAGTCTGGTGTGGTAGTGGTAGTGTATAGCTCACAGTCTCTTTAGTCTGGTGTGGTAGTGTATAGCTCACAGTCTCTTTAGTCTGGTGTGGTAGTGGTAGTATATAGCTCACGGTCTCTTTAGTCTGGTGTGGTTGTGTATAGCTCACAGTCTCTTTAGTCTGGTGTGGTAGTGGTAGTGTATAGCTCATGGTCTCTTTAGTCTGGTGTGGTTGTGTATAGCTCACAGTCTCTTTAGTCTGGTGTGGTAGTGTATAGCTCACAGTCTCTTTAGTCTGGTGTGGTAGTGGTAGTGTATAGCTCATGGTCTCTTTAGTCTGGTGTGGTTGTGTATAGCTCAGAGTCTCTTTTGTCTGTTGTGGTAGTGTATAGCTCACAGTCTCTTTAGTCTGGTGTGGTAGTGGTAGTGTATAGCTCATGGTCTCTTTAGTCTGGTGTGGTTGTGTATAGCTCACAGTCTCTTTAGTCTGGTGTGGTAGTGTATAGCTCACGGTCTCTTTAGTCTGGTGTGGTAGTGTATAGCTCACGGTCTCTATAGTCTGGTGTGGTTGTGTATAGCTCAGAGTCTCTTTTGTCTGTTGTGGTAGTGTATAGCTCAGAGTCTCTTTTGTCTGGTGTGGTAGTGGTAGTGTGTAGCTTACAGTCTCTTTAGTCTGGTGTGGAAGTGTATAGCTCACAGTTTCTTTAGTCTGGTGTGGTAGTGTATAGCTCACGGTCTCTTTAGTCTGGTGTGGTAGTGTATAGCTCACGGTCTCTATAGTCTGGTGTGGAAGTGTATAGCTCACAGTCTCTTTAGTCTGGTGTGGTAGTTTGTAGCTCACAGTCTCTTTAGTCTGGTGTGGTAGTGTATAGCTCACAGTCTCTTCAGTCTGGTGTGGTAGTGTATAGCTCACGGTCTCTTTAGTCTGGTGTATTAGTTTATAGCTCACGATCTCTTTAGTCTGGTGTGGTAGTGTATAGCTCACAGTCTCTTTAGTCTGGTGTGGTAGTGTATAGCTCACAGTCTCTTTAGTCTGGTGTGGTAGTGTATAGCTCACGATCTCTTTAGTCTGGTGTGGTAGTGGTAGTGTATAGCTCACAGTCTCTTTAGTCTGGTCTGGTAGTGTTAGTGTATAGCTCACAGTCTCTTTCGTCTGGTGTGGTAGTGTATAGCTCACGGTCTCTTTAGTCTGGTGTGGTAGTGTATAGCTCTTGGTCTCTTTAGTCTGGTGTGGTAGTGTAGTGTTCAGCTCACAGTCTCTTTAGTCTGGTGTGGTAGTGTATAGCTCACAGTCTCAATATTCTGGTGTGGTAGTGGTAGTGTATAGCTCACAGTCTCTTTAGTCTGGTGTGGTAGTGTATAGCTCACAATCTCTTTAGTCTGGTGTGGTAGTGGTAGTGTATAGCTCACAGTCTCTTTAGTCTGGTGTGGTAGTGTATAGCTCACGGTCTCTTTAGTCTGGTGTGGTTGTGTATAGCTCACAGTCTCTTTAGTCTGTTGTGGTAGTGTATAGCTCACAGTCTCTTTAGTCTGGTGTGGTAGTGGTAGTGTATAGCTCACAGTCTCTTTAGTCTGGTGTGGTAGTGTATAGCTCACAGTCTCTTTAGTCTGGTGTGGTAGTGGTAGTGTATAGCTCACAGTCTCTTTAGTCTGGTGTGGTAGTGGTAGTGTATAGCTCACGGTCTCTTTAGTCTGGTGTGGTAGTGTATAGCTCACAGTCTCTTTAGTCTGTTGTGGTAGTGTATAGCTCACAGTCTCTTTAGTCTGGTGTGGTTGTGTATAGCTCACAGTCTCTTTTTTCTGTTGTGGTAGTGTATAGCTCACAGTCTCTTTAGTCTGGTGTGGTAGTGTATAGCTCACGGTCTCTTTAGTCTGGTGTGGTAGTGTATAGCTCACGGTCTCTATAGTCTGGTGTGGTAGTGTATAGCTCACAGTCTCTTTAGTCTGTTGTGGTAGTGTATAGCTCACGGTCTCTTTAGTCTGGTGTGGTAGTGTATAGCTCACGGTCTCTATAGTCTGGTGTGGTTGTGTATAGCTCAGAGTCTCTTTTGTCTGTTGTGGTAGTGTATAGCTCAGAGTCTCTTTTGTCTGGTGTGGTAGTGGTAGTGTGTAGCTTACAGTCTCTTTAGTCTGGTGTGGAAGTGTATAGCTCACAGTTTCTTTAGTCTGGTGTGGTAGTGTATAGCTCACGGTCTCTTTAGTCTGGTGTGGTAGTGTATAGCTCACGGTCTCTATAGTCTGGTGTGGAAGTGTATAGCTCACAGTCTCTTTAGTCTGGTGTGGTAGTGTGTAGCTCACAGTCTCTTTAGTCTGGTGTGGTAGTGTATAGCTCACAGTCTCTTCAGTCTGGTGTGGTAGTGTATAGCTCACGGTCTCTTTAGTCTGGTGTATTAGTTTATAGCTCACGATCTCTTTAGTCTGGTGTGGTAGTGTATAGCTCACAGTCTCTTTAGTCTGGTGTGGTAGTGTATAGCTCACAGTCTCTTTAGTCTGGTGTGGTAGTGTATAGCTCACGATCTCTTTAGTCTGGTGTGGTAGTGGTAGTGTATAGCTCACAGTCTCTTTAGTCTGGTCTGGTAGTGTTAGTGTATAGCTCACAGTCTCTTTCGTCTGGTGTGGTAGTGTATAGCTCACGGTCTCTTTAGTCTGGTGTGGTAGTGTATAGCTCTTGGTCTCTTTAGTCTGGTGTGGTAGTGTAGTGTTCAGCTCACAGTCTCTTTAGTCTGGTGTGGTAGTGTATAGCTCACAGTCTCAATATTCTGGTGTGGTAGTGGTAGTGTATAGCTCACAGTCTCTTTAGTCTGGTGTGGTAGTGTATAGCTCACAGTCTCTTTAGTCTGGTGTGGTAGTGGTAGTGTGTAGCTCACAGTCTCTTTAGTCTGGTGTGGTAGTGTATAGCTCACGGTCTCTTTAGTCTGGTGTGGTTGTGTATAGCTCACAGTCTCTTTAGTCTGTTGTGGTAGTGTATAGCTCACAGTCTCTTTAGTCTGGTGTGGTAGTGGTAGTGTATAGCTCACAGTCTCTTTAGTCTGGTGTGGTAGTGTATAGCTCACAGTCTCTTTAGTCTGGTGTGGTAGTGGTAGTGTATAGCTCACAGTCTCTTTAGTCTGGTGTGGTAGTGGTAGTGTATAGCTCACGGTCTCTTTAGTCTGGTGTGGTAGTGTATAGCTCACAGTCTCTTTAGTCTGTTGTGGTAGTGTATAGCTCACAGTCTCTTTAGTCTGGTGTGGTTGTGTATAGCTCACAGTCTCTTTTTTCTGTTGTGGTAGTGTATAGCTCACAGTCTCTTTAGTCTGGTGTGGTAGTGTATAGCTCACGGTCTCTTTAGTCTGGTGTGGTAGTGTATAGCTCACAGTCTCTTTAGTCTGGTGTGGTAGTGGTAGTGTATAGCTCACGGTCTCTTTAGTCTGGTAGTGGTAGTGTATAGCTCACAGTCTCTTTAGTCTGGTGTGGTAGTGGTAGTGTATAGCTCACGGTCTCTTTAGTCTGGTGTGGTAGTGTATAGCTCACAGTCTCTTTAGTCTGTTGTGGTAGTGTATAGCTCACAGTCTCTTTTGTCTGGTGTGGTTGTGTATAGCTCACAGTCTCTTTTTTCTGTTGTGGTAGTGTATAGCTCACAGTCTCTTTAGTCTGGTGTGGTAGTGTATAGCTCACGGTCTCTTTAGTCTGGTGTGGTAGTGTATAGCTCACGGTCTCTATAGTCTGGTGTGGAAGTGTATAGCTCACGGTCTCTTTAGTCTGGTGTGGTAGTTTATAGCTCACGGTCTCTTTAGTCTGGTGTGGTAGTGGTAGTGTATAGCTCACAGTCTCTTTAGTCTGGTGTGGTAGTGTATAGCTCACAGTCTCTTTAGTCTGGTGTGGTAGTGTATAGCTCACGATCAGTTTAGTCTGGTGTGGTAGTGGTAGTGTATAGCTCACAGTCTCTTTAGTCTGGTGTGGTAGTGAATAGCTCACGATCTCTTTAGTCTGGTGTGGTAGTATATAGCTCACAGTCTCTTTAGTCTGGTGTGGTAGTGGTAGTGTATAGCTCACAGTCTCTTTAGTCTGGTGTGGTAGTGTATAGCTCACGATCTCTTTAGTCTGGTGTGGTAGTGGTAGTGTATAGCTCACAGTCTCTTTAGTCTGGTGTGGTAGTGTATAGCTCACGATCTCTTTAGTCTGGTGTGGTAGTGTATAGCTCAAGATCTCTTTAGTCTGGTGTGGTAGTGGTAATGTATAGCTCACAGTCTCTTTAGTCTGTTGTTGTACTGTATAACTCACAGTCTCTTTTGTCTGGTGTGGTAGTGTATAGCTCACAGTCTCTTTATTCTGGTGTGGTAGTGTATAGCTCACAGTCTCTTTATTCTGGTGTGGTAGTGGTAGTGTATAGCTCACAGTCTCTTTATTCTGGTGTGGTAGTGTATAGCTCACAGTCTCTTTAGTCTGTTGTTGTACTGTATAACTCACAGTCTCTTTTGTCTGGTGTGGCAGTGTATAGCTCATAGTCTCTTTAGTCTGGTGTGGTAGTGTATAGCTCACGGTCTCTTTAGTCTGGTGTGGTAGTGTATACCTCACGGTCTCTTTAGTCTGGTGTGGTAGTGTATAGCTCACAGTCTCTTTAGTCTGGTGTGGTAGTGTGTAGCTCACAGTCTCTTTAGTCTGGTGTGGTAGTGTATAGCTCACAGTCTCTTTAGTCTGGTGTGGTAGTGTATAGCTCACAGTCTCTTTAGTCTGGTGTGGTAGTGTATAGCTCACAGTCTCTTTAGTCTGGTGTGGTAGTGGTAGTGTATAGCTCACAGTCTCTTTAGTCTGGTGTGGTAGTGGTAGTGTATAGCTCACGGTCTCTTTAGTCTGGTGTGGTTGTGTATAGCTCACAGTCTCTTTAGTCTGGTGTGGTAGTGGTAGTGTATAGCTCATGGTCTCTTTAGTCTGGTGTGGTTGTGTATAGCTCACAGTCTCTTTAGTCTGTAGTGGTAGTGTATAGCTCACAGTCTCTTTAGTCTGGTGTGGTAGTGGTAGTGTATAGCTCACAGTCTCTTTAGTCTGGTGTGGTAGTGTGTAGCTCACAGTCTCTTTAGTCTGGTGTGGTAGTGTATAGCTCACAGTCTCTTTAGTCTGGTGTGGTAGTGTATAGCTCACGATCTCTTTAGTCTGGTGTGGTAGTGTATAGCTCACAGTCTCTTTAGTCTGGTGTGGTAGTGGTAGTGTATAGCTCACAGTCTCTTTAGTCTGGTGTGGTAGTGTATAGCTCACGATCTCTTTAGTCTGGTGTGGTAGTGGTAGTGTATAGCTCACAGTCTCTTTAGTCTGGTGTGGTAGTGTATACCTCACGGTCTCTTTAGTCTGGTGTGGTAGTGTATAGCTCACAGTCTCTTTAGTCTGGTGTGGTAGTGTATAGCTCACGGTCTCTTTAGTCTGGTGTGATATTGTATAGCTCACAGTCTCTTTAGTCTGGTGTGGTAGTGTATAGCTCACGGTCTCTTTAGTCTGGTGTGGTAGTGTAAAGCTCACAGTCTCTTTAGTCTGGTGTGGTTGTGTATTGCTCACGGTCTCTTTAGTCTGGTGTGGTAGTGGTAATGTATAGCTCACAGTCTCTTTAGTCTGTTGTTGTACTGTATAACTCACAGTCTCTTTAGTCTGGTGTGGTAGTGTATAGCTCACAGTCTCTTTAGTCTGGTGTGGTAGTGTATAGCTCACAGTCTCTTTAGTCTGGTGTGGTAGTGGTAGTATATAGCTCACAGTCTCTTTAGTCTGGTGTGGTAGTGTGTAGCTCACAGTCTCTTTAGTCTGGTGTGGTAGTGTATAGCTCACAGTCTCTTTAGTCTGGTGTGGTAGTGGTAGTGTATAGCTCACAGTCTCTTTAGTCTGGTGTGGTAGTGGTAGTGTATAGCTCATGGTCTCTTTAGTCTGGTGTGGTTGTGTATAGCTCAGAGTCTCTTTTGTCTGTTGTGGTAGTGTATAGCTCACAGTCTCTTTAGTCTGGTGTGGTAGTGGTAGTGTATAGCTCACAGTCTCTTTAGTCTGGTGTGGTAGTGTGTAGCTTACAGTCTCTTTAGTCTGGTGTGGAAGTGTATAGCTCACAGTCTCTTTAGTCTGGTGTGGTAGTGTATAGCTCACGGTCTCTTTAGTCTGGTGTGGTAGTGTATAGCTCACGGTCTCTATAGTCTGGTGTGGAAGTGTATAGCTCACAGTCTCTTTAGTCTGGTGTGGTAGTGTATAGCTCACAGTCTCTTTAGTCTGGTGTGGTAGTGATAGTGTATAGCTCACAGTCTCTTTAGTCTGTTGTGGTAGTGTATAGCTCTTGGTCTCTTTAGTCTGTTGTGGTAGTGTATAGCTCACAGTCTCTTTAGTCTGGTGTGGTAGTGTATAGCTCACAGTCTCTTTAGTCTGTTGTTGTACTGTATAACTCACAGTCTCTTTAGTCTGGTGTGGTAGTGTATAGCTCACAGTCTCTTTAGTCTGGTGTGGTAGTGGTAGTATATAGCTCACAGTCTCTTTAGTCTGGTGTGGTAGTGTGTAGCTCACAGTCTCTTTAGTCTGGTGTGGTAGTGTATAGCTCACAGTCTCTTTAGTCTGGTGTGGTAGTGGTAGTGTATAGCTCACAGTCTCTTTAGTCTGGTGTGGTAGTGGTAGTGTATAGCTCACGGTCTCTTTAGTCTGGTGTGGTTGTGTATAGCTCACAGTCTCTTTAGTCTGGTGTGGTAGTGGTAGTGTATAGCTCATGGTCTCTTTAGTCTGGTGTGGTTGTGTATAGCTCACAGTCTCTTTAGTCTGTAGTGGTAGTGTATAGCTCACAGTCTCTTTAGTCTGGTGTGGTAGTGGTAGTGTATAGCTCACAGTCTCTTTAGTCTGGTGTGGTAGTGTGTAGCTCACAGTCTCTTTAGTCTGGTGTGGTAGTGTATAGCTCACGATCTCTTTAGTCTGGTGTGGTAGTGTATAGCTCACAGTCTCTTTAGTCTGGTGTGGTAGTGGTAGTGTATAGCTCACAGTCTCTTTAGTCTGGTGTGGTAGTGTATAGCTCACGATCTCTTTAGTCTGGTGTGGTAGTGGTAGTGTATAGCTCACAGTCTCTTTAGTCTGGTGTGGTAGTGTATACCTCACGGTCTCTTTAGTCTGGTGTGGTAGTGTATAGCTCACAGTCTCTTTAGTCTGGTGTGGTAGTGTATAGCTCACGGTCTCTTTAGTCTGGTGTGGTAGTGGTAGTGTATAGCTCACGGTGTCTTTATTCTGGTGTGGTAGTGGTAGTGTAAAGCTCACAGTCTCTTTAGTCTGGTGTGGTTGTGTATTGCTCACGGTCTCTTTAGTCTGGTGTGGTAGTGGTAATGTATAGCTCACAGTCTCTTTAGTCTGTTGTTGTACTGTATAACTCACAGTCTCTTTAGTCTGGTGTGGTAGTGTATAGCTCACAGTCTCTTTAGTCTGGTGTGGTAGTGGTAGTTAATAGCTCACAGTCTCTTTAGTCTGGTGTGGTAGTGTGTAGCTCACAGTCTCTTTAGTCTGGTGTGGTAGTGTATAGCTCACAGTCTCTTTAGTCTGGTGTGGTAGTGTATAGCTCACAGTCTCTTTAGTCTGGTGTGGTAGTGTATAGCTCACAGTCTCTTTAGTCTGGTGTGGTAGTGGTAGTGTATAGCTCACGGTCTCTTTAGTCTGGTGTGGTAGTGTATAGCTCACAGTCTCTTTAGTCTGGTGTGGTAGTGGTAGTGTATAGCTCACAGTCTCTTTAGTCTGGTGTGGTAGTGGTAGTATATAGCTCACGGTCTCTTTAGTCTGGTGTGGTTGTGTATAGCTCACAGTCTCTTTAGTCTGGTGTGGTAGTGGTAGTGTATAGCTCACAGTCTCTTTAGTCTGGTGTGGTAGTGGTAGTGTATAGCTCATGGTCTCTTTAGTCTGGTGTGGTTGTGTATAGCTCAGAGTCTCTTTTGTCTGTTGTGGTAGTGTATAGCTCACAGTCTCTTTAGTCTGGTGTGGTAGTGGTAGTGTATAGCTCATGGTCTCTTTAGTCTGGTGTGGTTGTGTGTAGCTTACAGTCTCTTTAGTCTGGTGTGGAAGTGTATAGCTCACAGTTTCTTTAGTCTGGTGTGGTAGTGTATAGCTCACGGTCTCTTTAGTCTGGTGTGGTAGTGTATAGCTCACGGTCTCTATAGTCTGGTGTGGAAGTGTATAGCTCACAGTCTCTTTAGTCTGGTGTGGTAGTGTGTAGCTCACAGTCTCTTTAGTCTGGTGTGGTAGTGTATAGCTCACAGTCTCTTCAGTCTGGTGTGGTAGTGTATAGCTCACGGTCTCTTTAGTCTGGTGTGGTAGTTTATAGCTCACGGTCTCTTTAGTCTGGTGTGGTAGTGGTAGTGTATAGCTCACAGTCTCTTTAGTCTGGTGTGGTAGTGTATAGCTCACAGTCTCTTTAGTCTGGTGTGGTAGTGTATAGCTCACGATCTCTTTAGTCTGGTGTGGTAGTGGTAGTGTATAGCTCACAGTCTCTTTAGTCTGGTCTGGTAGTGTTAGTGTATAGCTCACAGTCTCTTTCGTCTGGTGTGGTAGTGTATAGCTCACGGTCTCTTTAGTCTGGTGTGGTAGTGTATAGCTCACAGTCTCTTTAGTCTGGTGTGGTAGTGTATAGCTCTTGGTCTCTTTAGTCTGGTGTGGTAGTGTAGTGTATAGCTCACAGTCTCTTTAGTCTGGTGTGGTAGTGGTAGTGTATAGCTCACAGTCTCTTTATTCTGGTGTGGTAGTGGTAGTGTATAGCTCACAGTCTCTTTAGTCTGGTGTGGTAGTGTATAGCTCACAGTCTCTTTAGTCTGGTGTGGTAGTGGTAGTGTATAGCTCACAGTCTCTTTAGTCTGGTGTGGTAGTGTATAGCTCACGGTCTCTTTAGTCTGGTGTGGTTGTGTATAGCTCACAGTCTCTTTAGTCTGTTGTGGTAGTGTATAGCTCACAGTCTCTTTAGTCTGGTGTGGTAGTGGTAGTGTATAGCTCACAGTCTCTTTAGTCTGGTGTGGTAGTGTATAGCTCACAGTCTCTTTAGTCTGGTGTGGTAGTGGTAGTGTATAGCTCACAGTCTCTTTAGTCTGGTGTGGTAGTGGTAGTGTATAGCTCACGGTCTCTTTAGTCTGGTGTGGTAGTGTATAGCTCAGAGTCTCTTTAGTCTGTTGTGGTAGTGTATAGCTCACAGTCTCTTTAGTCTGGTGTGGTAGTGTATAGCTCACAGTCTCTTTAGTCTGGTGTGGTGTGGTAGTGTATAGCTCACAGTCTCTTTAGTCTGGTGTGGTAGTGTATAGCTCACAGTCTCTTTAGTCTGGTGTGGTAGTGGTAGTGTATAGCTCACAGTCTCTTTAGTCTGGTGTGGTAGTGGTAGTGTATAGCTCACGGTCTCTTTAGTCTGGTGTGGTAGTGTATAGCTCACAGTCTCTTTAGTCTGTTGTGGTAGTGTATAGCTCACAGTCTCTTTAGTCTGTTGTGGTAGTGTATAGCTCACAGTCTCTTTAGTCTGGTGTGGTTGTGTATAGCTCACAGTCTCTTTAGTCTGGTGTGGTGTGGTAGTGTATAGCTCACAGTCTCTTTAGTCTGGTGTGGTAGTGTATAGCTCACAGTCTCTTTAGTCTGGTGTGGTAGTGGTAGTGTATAGCTCACAGTCTCTATAGTCTGGTGTGGTAGTGTATAGCTCACACTCTCTTTAGTCTGGTGTGGTAGTGTATAGCTCACAGTCTCTTTAGTCTGGTGTGGTAGTGTATAGCTCACGGTCTCTTTAGTCTGGTGTGGTAGTGTATAGCTCACGGTCTCTATAGTCTGGTGTGGAAGTGTATAGCTCACGGTCTCTTTAGTCTGGTGTGGTAGTTTATAGCTCACGGTCTCTTTAGTCTGGTGTGGTAGTGGTAGTGTATAGCTCACAGTCTCTTTAGTCTGGTGTGGTAGTGTATAGCTCACAGTCTCTATAGTCTGGTGTGGTAGTGTACAGCTCACAGTCTCTTTAGTCTGGTGTGGTAGTGTATAGCTCACACTCTCTTTAGTCTGGTGTGGTAGTGTATAGCTCACAGTCTCTTTAGTCTGGTGTGGTAGTGTATAGCTCACGGTCTCTTTAGTCTGGTGTGGTAGTGTATAGCTCACGGTCTCTATAGTCTGGTGTGGAAGTGTATAGCTCACGGTCTCTTTAGTCTGGTGTGGTAGTTTATAGCTCACGGTCTCTTTAGTCTGGTGTGGTAGTGGTAGTGTATAGCTCACAGTCTCTTTAGTCTGGTGTGGTAGTGTATAGCTCACAGTCTCTTTAGTCTGGTGTGGTAGTGTATAGCTCACGATCAGTTTAGTCTGGTGTGGTAGTGGTAGTGTATAGCTCACAGTCTCTTTAGTCTGGTGTGGTAGTGTATAGCTCACGATCTCTTTAGTCTGGTGTGGTAGTATATAGCTCACAGTCTCTTTAGTCTGGTGTGGTAGTGGTAGTGTATAGCTCACAGTCTCTTTAGTCTGGTGTGGTAGTGTATAGCTCACGATCTCTTTAGTCTGGTGTGGTAGTGGTAGTGTATAGCTCACAGTCTCTTTAGTCTGGTGTGGTAGTGTATAGCTCACGATCTCTTTAGTCTGGTGTGGTAGTGTATAGCTCAAGATCTCTTTAGTCTGGTGTGGTAGTGGTAATGTATAGCTCACAGTCTCTTTAGTCTGTTGTTGTAGTGTATAGCTCACAGTCTCTTTATTCTGGTGTGGTAGTGTGTAGCTCACGGTCTATTTAGTCTGGTGTGGTAGTGTATAGCTCACAGTCTCTTTAGTCTGGTGTGGTAGTGTATAGCTCACGGTCTCTTTAGTCTGGTGTGGTAGTGTATACCTCACGGTCTCTTTAGTCTGGTGTGGTAGTGTATAGCTCACAGTCTCTTTAGTCTGGTGTGGTAGTGTGTAGCTCACAGTCTCTTTAGTCTGGTGTGGTAGTGTATAGCTCACAGTCTCTTTAGTCTGGTGTGGTAGTGTATAGCTCACAGTCTCTTTAGTCTGGTGTGGTAGTGGTAGTATATAGCTCACAGTCTCTTTAGTCTGGTGTGGTAGTGTATAGCTCACAGTCTCTTTAGTCTGATGTGGTAGTGGTAGTGTATAGCTCACAGTCTCTTTAGTCTGGTGTGGTAGTGGTAGTGTATAGCTCACGGTCTCTTTAGTCTGGTGTGGTTGTGTATAGCTCACAGTCTCTTTAGTCTGGTGTGGTAGTGGTAGTGTATAGCTCATGGTCTCTTTAGTCTGGTGTGGTAGTGTATAGCTCACAGTCTCTTTAGTCTGGTGTGGTAGTGTATAGCTCACGATCTCTTTAGTCTGGTGTGGTAGTGTATAGCTCACAGTCTCTTTAGTCTGGTGTGGTAGTGGTAGTGTGTAGCTCACAGTCTCTTTAGTCTGGTGTGGTAGTGTATAGCTCACAGTCTCTTTAGTCTGGTGTGGTAGTGTATAGCTCACGATCTCTTTAGTCTGGTGTGGTAGTGTATAGCTCACAGTCTCTTTAGTCTGGTGTGGTAGTGGTAGTGTATAGCTCACAGTCTCTTTAGTCTGGTGTGGTAGTGTATAGCTCACGATCTCTTTAGTCTGGTGTGGTAGTGGTAGTGTATAGCTCACAGTCTCTTTAGTCTGGTGTGGTAGTGTATACCTCACGGTCTCTTTAGTCTGGTGTGGTAGTGTATAGCTCACAGTCTCTTTAGTCTGGTGTGGTAGTGTATAGCTCACGGTCTCTTTAGTCTGGTGTGATATTGTATAGCTCACAGTCTCTTTAGTCTGGTGTGGTAGTGTATAGCTCACGGTCTCTTTAGTCTGGTGTGGTAGTGTATAGCTCACAGTCTCTTTAGTCTGGTTTGGTAGTGGTAGTGTATAGCTCACGGTGTCTTTATTCTGGTGTGGTAGTGGTAGTGTAAAGCTCACAGTCTCTTTAGTCTGGTGTGGTAGTGTATAGCTCACAGTCTCTTTAGTCTGGTGTGGTAGTGGTAGTATATAGCTCACAGTCTCTTTAGTCTGGTGTGGTAGTGTGTAGCTCACAGTCTCTTTAGTCTGGTGTGGTAGTGTATAGCTCACAGTCTCTTTAGTCTGGTGTGGTAGTGGTAGTGTATAGCTCACGGTCTCTTTAGTCTGGTGTGGTAGTGTATAGCTCACAGTCTCTTTAGTCTGGTGTGGTAGTGGTAGTGTATAGCTCACAGTCTCTTTAGTCTGGTGTGGTAGTGGTAGTATATAGCTCACGGTCTCTTTAGTCTGGTGTGGTAGTGGTAGAGTATAGCTCACAGTCTCTTTAGTCTGGTGTGGTAGTGTATAGCTCACAGTCTCTTTAGTCTGGTGTGGTAGTGTATAGCTCACAGTCTCTTTAGTCTGGTGTGGTAGTGGTAGTGTATAGCTCATGGTCTCTTTAGTCTGGTGTGGTTGTGGTAGTGTATAGCTCACAGTCTCTTTAGTCTGGTGTGGTAGTGGTAGTGTATAGCTCACAGTCTCTTTAGTCTGGTGTGGTAGTGGTAGTGTATAGCTCACAGTCTCTTTAGTCTGGTGTGGTAGTGTGTAGCTCACAGTCTCTTTAGTCTGGTGTGGTAGTGTATAGCTCACAGTCTCTTTAGTCTGGTGTGGTAGTGTATAGCTCACGGTCTCTTTAGTCTGGTGTGGTAGTTTATAGCTCACGGTCTCTTTAGTCTGGTGTGGTAGTGGTAGTGTATAGCTCACAGTCTCTTTAGTCTGGTGTGGTAGTGTATAGCTCACAGTCTCTTTAGTCTGGTGTGGTAGTGTATAGCTCACGATCTCTTTAGTCTGGTGTGGTAGTGGTAGTGTATAGCTCACAGTCTCTTTAGTCTGGTCTGGTAGTGTTAGTGTATAGCTCACAGTCTCTTTCGTCTGGTGTGGTAGTGTATAGCTCACGGTCTCTTTAGTCTGGTGTGGTAGTGTATAGCTCTTGGTCTCTTTAGTCTGGTGTGGTAGTGTAGTGTATAGCTCACAGTCTCTTTAGTCTGGTGTGGTAGTGTATAGCTCTTGGTCTCTTTAGTCTGGTGTGGTAGTGTAGTGTATAGCTCACAGTCTCTTTAGTCTGGTGTGGTAGTGTATAGCTCTTGGTCTCTTTAGTCTGGTGTGGTAGTGGTAGTGTATAGCTCACAGTCTCTTTAGTCTGGTGTGGTAGTGTATAGCTCACGGTCTCTTTAGTCTGGTGTGGTTGTGTATAGCTCACAGTCTCTTTAGTCTGTTGTGGTAGTGTATAGCTCACAGTCTCTTTAGTCTGGTGTGGTAGTGGTAGTGTATAGCTCACAGTCTCTTTAGTCTGGTGTGGCAGTGTATAGCTCACGGTCTCTTTAGTCTGGTGTGGTAGTGGTAGTGTATAGCTCACAGTCTCTTTAGTCTGGTGTGGTAGTGGTAGTGTATAGCTCACAGTCTCTTTAGTCTGGTGTGGTAGTGGTAGTGTATAGCTCACGGTCTCTTTAGTCTGGTGTGGTTGTGTATAGCTCACAGTCTCTTTAGTCTGTTGTGGTAGTGTATAGCTCACAGTCTCTTTAGTCTGGTGTGGTAGTGGTATTGTATCGCTCACAGTCTCTTTAGTCTGGTGTGGTAGTGGTAGTGTATAGCTCACAGTCTCTTTTGTCTGTTGTGGTAGTGTATAGCTCACAGTCTCTTTAGTCTGGTGTGGTAGTGGTAGTGTATAGCTCACAGTCTCTTTAGTCTGGTGTGGTAGTGTATAGCTCACAGTCTCTTTAGTCTGGTGTGGTAGTGTATAGCTCACAGTCTCTTTAGTCTGGTGTGGTAGTGTATAGCTCACGGTCTCTATAGTCTGGTGTGGAAGTGTATAGCTCACAGTCTCTTTAGTCTGGTGTGGTTTGGGTAGTGTATAGCTCACAGTCTCTTTAGTCTGGTGTGGTAGTGTATAGCTCACGATCTCTTTAGTCTGGTGTGGTAGTTTATAGCTCACGGTCTCTTTAGTCTGGTGTGGTAGTGGTAGTATATAGCTCACGGTCTCTTTAGTCTGGTGTGGTAGTTTATAGCTCACGGTCTCTTTAGTCTGGTGTGGTAGTGGTAGTGTATAGCTCACAGTCTCTTTAGTCTGGTGTGGTAGTGTATAGCTCACAGTCTCTTTAGTCTGGTGTGGTAGTGTATAGCTCACGGTCTCTTTAGTCTGGTGTGGTAGTGTATAGCTCACGGTCTCTATAGTCTGGTGTGGAAGTGTATAGCTCACAGTCTCTTTAGTCTGGTGTGGTTTGGGTAGTGTATAGCTCACAGTCTCTTTAGTCTGGTGTGGTAGTGTATAGCTCACAGTCTCTTTAGTCTGGTGTGGTAGTGTATAGCTCACGATCAGTTTAGTCTGGTGTGGTAGTGGTAGTGTATAGCTCACAGTCTCTTTAGTCTGGTGTGGTAGTGGTAGTGTATAGCTCACGATCTCTTTAGTCTGGTGTGGTAGTTTATAGCTCACGGTCTCTTTAGTCTGGTGTGGTAGTGGTAGTATATAGCTCACGGTCTCTTTAGTCTGGTGTGGTAGTTTATAGCTCACGGTCTCTTTAGTCTGGTGTGGTAGTGTATAACTCACAGTCTCTTTAGTCTGGTGTGGTAGTGTATAGCTCACGATCAGTTTAGTCTGGTGTGGTAGTGTATAGCTCACGATCAGTTTAGTCTGGTGTGGTAGTGGTAGTGTATAGCTCACAGTCTCTTTAGTCTGGTGTGGTAGTGTATAGCTCACGATCTCTTTAGTCTGGTGTGGTAGTATATAGCTCACAGTCTCTTTAGTCTGGTGTGGTAGTGGTAGTGTATAGCTCACAGTCTCTTTAGTCTGGTGTGGTAGTGTATAGCTCACGATCTCTTTAGTCTGGTGTGGTAGTGGTAGTGTATAGCTCACAGTCTCTTTAGTCTGGTGTGGTAGTGTATAGCTCACGATCTCTTTAGTCTGGTGTGGTAGTGTATAGCTCAAGATCTCTTTAGTCTGGTGTGGTAGTGGTAATGTATAGCTCACAGTCTCTTTAGTCTGTTGTTGTACTGTATAACTCACAGTCTCTTTTGTCTGGTGTGGTAGTGTATAGCTCACGGTCTCTTTAGTCTGGTGTGGTAGTGTATACCTCACGGTCTCTTTAGTCTGGTGTGGTAGTGTATAGCTCACAGTCTCTTTAGTCTGGTGTGGTAGTGTGTAGCTCACAGTCTCTTTAGTCTGGTGTGGTAGTGTATAGCTCACAGTCTCTTTAGTCTGGTGTGGTAGTGGTAGTGTATAGCTCACAGTCTCTTTAGTCTGGTGTGGTAGTGTATAGCTCACAGTCTCTTTAGTCTGGTGTGGTAGTGTATAGCTCACAGTCTCTTTAGTCTGGTGTGGTAGTGTATAGCTCACAGTCTCTTTAGTCTGGTGTGGTAGTGGTAGTGTATAGCTCACAGTCTCTTTAGTCTGGTGTGGTAGTGTATAGCTCACAGTCTCTTTAGTCTGGTGTGGTAGTGTGTAGCTCACAGTCTCTTTAGTCTGGTGTGGTAGTGTATAGCTCACAGTCTCCTTAGTCTAAAGTGGTAGTGTATAGCTCACAGTCTCTATAGTCTGGTAGTATATAGCTCACAGTCTCTTTTGTTTGGTGTGGTAGTGGTAGTGTATAGCTCACAGTCTCTTTAGTCTGGTGTGGTAGTGGTAGTGTATAGCTCACAGTCTCTTTAGTCTGGTGTGGTAGTGTATAGCTCACAGTCTCTTTTGTCTGGTGTGGTAGTGTATAGCTCACAGTCTCTTTAGTCTGGTGTGGTAGTGGTAGTGTATAGCTCACAGTCTCTTTAGTTCGATGTGGTAGTGGTAGTGTATAGCTCACAGTCTCTTTAGTCTGGTGTGGAAGTGTATAGCTCACAGTCTCTTTAGTCTGGTGTGGAAGTGTATAGCTCACAGTCTCTTTAGTCTGGTGTGGGTGTGGTAGTGTATAGCTCACAGTCTCTTTAGTCTGGTGTGGTAGTGGTAGTGTATAGCTCACGGTCTCTTTAGTCTGGTGTGGTAGTGTTTTGCTCAGTCTCTTTAGTTCGGTGTGGTAGTGGTAGTGTTTTGCTCACAGTCTCTTTAGTCTGGTGTGGTAGTGGTAGTGTATAGCTCACAGTCTCTTTAGTCTGGTGTGGTAGTGTATAGCTCACAGTCTCTTTAGTCTGGTGTGGTAGTGTATAGCTAACAGTCTCTTTAGTCTGGTGTGGTAGTGGTAGTGTATAGCTCACAGTCTCTTTAGTCTGGTGTGGTGGTGGTAGTGTATAGCTCACAGTCTCTTTAGTCTGGTGTGGTAGTGTATAGCTCACAGTCTCTGTAGTCTGGTGTGGGTGTGGTAGTAGTGAATAGCTCATGGTCTCTTTACACTCCTACCACATCAGACCACCAAGGAGACTGAGCTATACACTACCACAACCATGAAAACAAGTTTGCATATCAAAAGGCTTATTGAACCGTTGAGACCCAGCAGGGATCATTTGGCATGGGATGACATAATTATGTAATTTCCTGGTTGAAATCCAGATCTCTGTTTAGAGAGACATCAGATCATGAAATGTCCTTTTCATGACAATATCGAGAAGTCTGGGATAGACATCATTTGGTTGTTATTTGGGTAGGGAATTTTCCCACATCAAATGCAAATCAAATCAAACTTTATTTGTCACATGAGCCGAATACAACAAGAGTAGACTTTACCGTGAAATGCTTTACTTACAAGCCCTTAACCAACAGTGCAATTCAAGAAGAAATAAATATTTACCAAGTAGACTAAAATAATAAGTAATAATAAAAAGTAACACAATAAGAATAACAACAATGAGGCTATATACAGAGGGTACCGGTACCGAGTCAGTGTGCGGGTGTACAGGCTAGTTGAGGTAATCTGTACATGTAGGTGGGGGCGAAGTGACTATGCATAGGTAACAAACAAACAGCGGGTAGCAGTACAAAAGAGAGGGGGGGGGGGGTAAATGTACATTTTCCGGTGGTGATTTTTAGAATTGTTCAGCACTCTTATGGCTTGGGGGTAGAAGTTGTTGAGGAGCCTTTTGGTCCTAGACTTGGCGTTCTGGTACCGCTAGCCGTGCGGTAGCAGAGAAAACTTAGGTGACTGGAGTCTCTTACAAATTTATGGGCTTTCCTCTGACACCGCCTAGAATATAGGTCCTGGATGGCAGGAAGCTTGGCCCCAGTGATGTACAGGGCTGTTCGCACTACCCTCTGTAGCGCCTTACGGTCAGATGCCGAGCAGTTAATATACAGGATATTCAGGATGCTCTCGATGGTGCAGCTGTAGAACCTTTTGAGGATCTGAGGACCCATGCCAAATCTTTTCAGTCTCCTAAGGGGGAACAGGTTTGTCGTGCCCTCTTCACGACTGTCTTGGTATGTTCGTTGGTGATGTGGACACCAAGGAACTTGAAACTCTCGACCTGCTCCACTACAGCCCCATCAATGTTAAAGCGGGCCTGTTCGGCCCTCCTTTTCATGTAGTCCATGATCAGCTCCTTTGTCTTGCTCACATTGAGGGAGAGGTTGTAGTCTTCAAGCAGACTAAAAGTTTCTCACAAAATGACGCTTATAAGTGGTTGGTCAACGCCTCTTTCAATTTAAAAACTTACTACACAAAATAGAGAGAAGGCCACTGGAATCTTCTCATGTCCTTACTACATTTGGTATGCTAATATATGCAAATCCATGCACAACCAGACACTGACCTCAACTTGCCAGACGAAAGCAGTAAATATCAAATTTTCCCAGCTTTTAACCATCTTCTGCCTTGCCACCTGCCAAAAAACACTCCAACATTTTTCTCATTAATATGCAAATGCAGGCAATCAGATGTGCGTGTTGGATTGAATTAATCTCTGCCACCCCTTCTGCTTGTACTGTAATCACAAATTACAGACAGGCATCTGACGGACGGCAAATGCCCCAAATCTGGTCAGAGGGCGCTTTACCTCAGGGGGGAAATCCCAATCATCACACATGGTCAGACAGCCATAGCAGCAGCATGGTAATTTGGTAGGTACGCTTCCAATTCCAAAGGGATATTTTCCTTTTCTCGCTTCCATATCTCTTTCAAATCCCTCAGTCTTCATAGCATCTTCCAATAGTATCCTACAGTACATTCAGAAAGGTTTCAGACCCCTTGACTTTTTCCAAATGTTGTTATGTTACAGCCTAAAAATAATTATGTTTTTTCCCCTCAATCTACACATAATACCCCATAATCACAAAGCAGAAACAGGTTTTTAGAAATGTTAGTAAATGTATTAAAAATAAAAAACAGAAATCTCACATTTAAATAAGTGTTCAGACTCTTTACTCAATACTTTGTTGAAGCACCTTTGGTAGCGATTACAGCCTTGAGTCGTCTTGGGTATGACGCTACAGGCTTGGCATACATGTATTTGGGGAGTTTCTCCCATTCTTATCTGCAGATCCTGTCAAGCTCTGTCAGGTTGGATAGGGAGTGTCGCTGCACAGCTATTTTCAGGTCTCTCCAGATATGTTAAATCGGGTTCAAGTCCGGGCTCTTGCTGGACCACTCAAGGACATTGAGACTTGTCCCGAAGACACGCCTGTGTTGTCTTGGCTGTCTGCTTAGGGTCATTGTCCTGTTGGAAGGTGAACCTTTGCCCCAGCCTGAGGTCCTGAGTGCTCTGAAGCAGGTTTTCATCAAGGATCTCTCTGTACTTTGCTCAGTTAATCTTTCCCTCGATCCTGGCTAGTTTCCCAGTGCCTGCTGCTGAAAAACATCCTCACAGCATGATGCTGCCACCACCATGCTTCACCGTAGGGATAGTGCCAGGTTTCTTCCAGACGTGATGCTTGGCATTCAGGCCAAAGAGTTCAATCTTGTTTCTCATGGTCTGAGAGTCCTTTAGGTGACTTCTGGCAAACTCAAAGCGGGCTGTCACATGCCTTTTACTGAGGAGTGGCTTCAGTCTGGCCACTCTACCATGAAGGCCTGATTGGTGGAGTGCTGCAGAGATGGTTGTCATTCTGGGAGGTTCTCCCATCTCCACAGAGGAACTCTGGAACTCTGTCAATTTGACCATTGGGTTCTTGGTTACCTCTCTGACCAAAGCCCTTCTCTCCCAAATTGCTGTTTGGCCGGGCGGCCAGCTCCAGGAACAGTCTTGGTGGTTCCAAACTTCTTCAATTTAAGAATGATGGAGGCCACTGTGTTCTTGGGGACCTTCAATTCTGCAGACATTTTTCGGTACCCTTCCCCAGATCTGTGCCTCCACAATCTTCTGAGCTCTTTGGATAATTCCTTCGAACTCATGTCTTGGTTTTTGCTCTGACATCCATTGTCAACTGAGGGACATTATATAGACAGCTGTGTGCCTTTCCAAATCATGTCCAATCAATTGAATTTACCACAGGCAGACTCCAATCAAGTTGTAGAAACTTATCAAAGATGATCAGTAGAAACAGGATGCACCTGAGCTCAATTTCGAGTTTCAAAGCAAAGGGTCTGAATACTTATGTAAATAAGGTATTCTTTTTTATTTTTAATAAATTAGCAAAAATGTCTAAAAACCTGTTCTCACTTTGTCATTATGGGGTATTGTCTGTAGATTGATGAGGATTTAAAAAAATCAATTTTAGAATAAGGCTTTAACAAAATGTGGAAAAAGTCAATGGAAGTAATGCACTGTATCTACACCATGACCAGATTCACGATATGATGATTACACACTAGACAGTGGAGACATATCTGGTCACTAGATCCGTTTCTACTCTAGCCATCTCATGTGAAGTTTGTTGTCATGCTATACATGTACATGTTGTCATGTCATACACATACGGCATGCTAACAAACCTTGGAAGTGTTATCCAAAGCACAAAAGGGATCTATCTGGTAACCAGACCAGAATACACATTAGACAAACAGCACATGTAGCAACTACAAACACAGTAATCATAGCAAGCATTTATATTTGCATTACATTTCCATTTTAGACATTTAGCAGATGCTCTTATGTAGAGCGACTTACAGAAAGTGCATTCATCTTAAGATAACTAGGTGGGACTTAGCAAAGGGAGCATGTGGTGAAATTTACAATTTGTCACAGATATTTCTCTTTTATTCCTATATTCAGAACTCCCAATTCCACACAGCAGCACCAGTAGTCCCTTTTGTTGTCATGTTTATTGTAGTCATGCACCATAACACCTCTACACATGGAGAGATGACGAGAAAATAATCTAGCAGAGGCCTCGTTGCGGCGACAAAGAGGGCCAGACAATGGGCGTAACAGCATTACTTCAATTCCCCTCTGACGGTGTTTTAATTTAATGAGGCACGCTCTGCGTGCTCTGTTGAGTCGCCGTCTCACTTTGTCTGGAGCAAGGTTAATCTGTGAAAACAAGGGCATGCAGGGAAAACATCAACAAGACAGAGCCAGGGCGACCTGGAAGAGTCAAGGAGCCAGATTACAACCCAGCACAAACAGGGATGGCATCACTGAACTGAGCTGAAGCACAGATTTTATATTGAGATCATGGTCTTGCATTATAACAAATTCAGCAAGACACACAATGGCCAGAGAAAATGGCTAAAATTGAAGTAGAGTTAACAATAATGCTATAGTTTATGGTGGGCTATCTTCAAAAGAAAACCCCCTGAGAGGGTGAACAAGGGAAGTGTTGGCTTTCCTGCTCCCTGTTAGAGCGTGACATAGAGAACAGACCTATCATAGTCACGGTGATGACAGCCGAGCAGCAAAAATCTCCCTTAAACACCGTGTACAAAGCCTCTGCTCTGCCACCAGCGTTGTCCCTCCGTCTGCCATCAGGGACCCCAGAGCCCAGGCAACAGTCGCCTGGCAACATCGTTAAGGCTCTAAACATATTTCCTGGCTCTACTTGCGGTAAGATATATTCTTTCAGCATGGAAACGTTATTTTATTAGCTGGTAGCGTGGAGGTTTCTGTCTCTGTGTCTATGTGCTGCTGCGGCCGCCCCCGGTGTGTTTGCTACGGCCGCCCCCGGTGTGTTTGCACTGGGAATGAAAGACGTTGGACTGCCATAGAACAGGATATTATATCATAATTAGCAGGGGTTCTGGGCTGGCACGCCGCGAGAAAACAGATGGTGCACAAATTCTATTAGCAGGGAAGAAATGGTCAAGCGGCTTTTAGAGTTGGCCGAGCCTGGCGACCTTCAAGCCAGAGAAGCTGGCCCGCTGCTCACACCCCCAAACCATCACCACCATACCTTTACTGACCTCCCACTTTTCCAATTCCAATTTGACGAGGCCTGCAGCACAAGCTTCAATTCAGGGCTTTCTCAGGTCAAAAACCCTGTCACATCACTGGACACAGTGCATTCACACCGTCTCCTCACATGGAGCTCAATGTGAAAGTCTATGAAACTGTCGTAAATCAGATTCACCCACTCGGAAATTGAGATGTAGTAGAAGAGAAGCACCATCTTCAGAAGCTAAATGACATTTTAACCACTGGGAGGCTGGAAACTCACATCATATTCCCTCCATCAACACATCTCATCCCAACTGTCCATGACATTGCCCCTCGGTCATTGCATTAGCATAACTGTTATGATCACAGCTGTAATACTTCTATTATGGGGTTATTATATAGTTATTACCACAGACAATCTAGTTTGTCCATGTTTACACATTTGTCTTTGCCTCCCACACAAACTTACAGTACCTTGGGGATTATGATTATACAAATTAAGTTAAAGCTGCTTGGTACCCAGCAGAGCAGTTCAGCTTTAGTGCCAGACTCAAAGGGACAAAAGCAATGTAACCACCTCAGGTTTGAAATAGCAACGCCCCAGTGACCAGCCACGCAACAACGCCCCAGTGACCAGCCACGCAACAACGCCCCAGTGACCAGCCACGCAACAACGCCCCAGTGACCAGCCACGCAACAACGCCCCAGTGACCAGCCACGCAACAACGCCCCAGTGACCAGCCACGCAACAACGCCCCAGTGACCAGCCACGCAACAACGCCCCAGTGACCAGCCACGCAACAACGCCCCAGAGACCAGCCACGCAGCAACGCCCCAGAGACCAGCCACGCAGCAACGCCCCAGTGACCAGCCACGCCCCAGTGACCAGCCACGCCCCAGTGACCAGCCACGCCCCAGTGACCAGCCACGCAGCAACGCCCCAGTGACCAGCCACGCAGCAACGCCCCAGTGACCAGCCACGCAACAACGCCCCAGTGACCAGCCACGCAACAACGCCCCAGTGACCAGCCACGCAACAACGCCCCAGTGACCAGCCACGCAACAACGCCCCAGAGACCAGCCACGCCCCAGTGACCAGCCACGCCCCAGTGACCAGCCACGCCCCAGTGACCAGCCACGCAACAACGCCCCAGAGACCAGCCACGCCCCAGTGACCAGCCAGGCCCCAGTGACCAGCCACGCAGCCACGCCCCAGTGACCAGCCACGCAGCAACGCCCCAGTGACCAGCCACGCAGCAACGCCCCAGTGACCAGCCACGCAGCAACTCCCCAGTGACCAGCCACGCAGCAACGCCCCAGTGACCAGCCACGCAGCAACGCCCCAGTGACCAGCCACGCAGCAACTCCCCAGTGACCAGCCACGCAGCAACTCCCCAGTGACCAGCCACGCAGCAACGTCCCAGTGACCAGCCACGCAGCAACGTCCCAGTGACCAGCCACGCAGCAACGCCCCAGTGACCAGCCACGCAGCAACGCCCCAGTGACCAGCCACGCCCCAGTGACCAGCCACGCCCCAGTGACCAGCCACGCCCCAGTGACCAGCCACGCCCCAGTGACCAGCCACGCAGCAACTCCCCAGTGACCAGCCACGCCCCAGTGACCAGCCACGCAGCAACGCCCCAGTGACCAGCCACGCAGCAACGCCCCAGTGACCAGTCACGCAGCAACGCCCCAGTGACCAGTCACGCAGCAACGCCCCAGTGACCAGCCACGCAGCAACTCCCCAGTGACCAGCCACGCAGCAACTCCCCAGTGACCAGCCACGCAGCAACTCCCCAGTGACCAGCCACGCAGCAACTCCCCAGTGACCAGCCACGCAGCAACTCCCCAGTGACCAGCCACGCAGCAACTCCCCAGTGACCAGCCACGCAGCAACGTCCCAGTGACCAGCCACGCAGCAACGTCCCAGTGACCAGCCACGCAGCAACGCCCCAGTGACCAGCCACGCCCCAGTGACCAGCCACGCCCCAGTGACCAGCCACGCCCCAGTGACCAGCCACGCAGCAACTCCCCAGTGACCAGCCACGCAGCAACTCCCCAGTGACCAGCCACGCCCCAGTGACCAGCCACGCAGCAACGCCCCAGTGACCAGCCACGCAGCAACGCCCCAGTGACCAGCCACGCAGCAACTCCCCAGTGACCAGCCACGCAGCAACTCCCCAGTGACCAGCCACGCAGCAACTCCCCAGTGACCAGCCACGCAGCAACTCCCCAGTGACCAGCCACGCAGCAACGCCCCAGTGACCAGCCACGCAGCAACGCCCCAGTGACCAGCCACGCAACAAACAAACAAACAAACCTACAAACACTCTCCCTCCCTCAATCCTTTGCCATCTTTCCCGCTCCTCTGTCTGTTCTTCACTCTCTCTCCTTCTGTCTGTCCATCTTTCAATCGTTTACAAAATGGTTCAGCTTTAATATCATCCTCTCTTGCTTTTCATCACAACCTGAGCTCTCCATAGCAGAACAAACAGGGCTCACATAATCACGTTGTCCTTCTGTAAATATCATGGGCCCCGTCTCATCTTTATTTTATCACCATCCATATCACTAAAGAACCCAGAGTGGGCCAATATCGCTTTGGCTTCAGGGTCACTGGGCCCCAGTCATATATTACATATCAACACGTGATGCACTATCATAAAGAGAGAGGATAGGGAGAGAGGGTGGGAGCAAGAAAGAACACCTACTGCACAGCATGAAGAATACAGAGACAAGTAACACAGCAGCAGGAAACACACGCAAACATGCAACGTACAAACGAGCAACATAACATCAGGATGTTAAATATGTAAATCATGTGTAAGTGGAAACATATGCATCCAAATGTTTATGAGAAGAAACACCCTTCAACAAAATGCAACACACAGCAATGAAACTCCCATTCCGGTTATTGACAGAAGCCTGTAACATAGCAGACCAATCAGAACTCATCTCTAGGCGTGTCTGGGCCCACTATTATCTCAACCAATCATGGCTAAAGGGAAGGTTCCTGTCTGTCTTTTTCCATGCCTTACCAACTAATATATCTTTTTGTATTTACACTTTGCATACTAGGTTGTTGTTAGGGACAGGGGGGTGGACTATTGTGTCGTTTTCTATTGGGCACAGGGGAGGGTAGTGTGTTTTTTTCCCGGTTTACATTAACTCTGTTGCAGGTTTTACTATATAAATTCTAAATAAACGCTTTTCTGCACGGTAACTTTTTCAATACCACAGGTCAATATGGTCTACCAGTCTATCTTGCCCTCTTTCCACCATTTATAGTGACAATAGTGGCAGGTGGATCGTTTGTCCAGATCTGCAATAGACTAACTAGCAATCATACCACACATAAAAGCATTCAAAGCTGCTCCCAATATGAATCCACAAGAACAAATAGGAATAGCTCAGGCCTGCTGCATGAAAGAACACATTGGTCACAAACCTTAATTCCACGTTGATTCAACGTATCATTGAATTGACATGGAAACAACGTTGATTCAACCAGTGTGTGGCCAGTGGAAACAGTGAAGACATGAGACACACAGCTCAAAAAGCTCCCCTATTTATCTTGTTAAGGGACAATACAATCATCTAGGCTAGCCTACAACGACACAATACAATGAATAACTGCATAATTGTTTTCAAGTGAGTCCAAAATTATACTCTAGGCTGCAGTGAAAATGACATTTGAATAATGGTGCCAAAGCCCTGTGATTTGAATGTTTCATTCCATTTGGATCACTTGTGGGTCTAGACAGTTGATAAAATCTCAAAAGGCACAGTAGCAGGCCAGTCTGGCTGTATTTTTACTTTTGATACTGAGATGCACTGTCTGTTGCGGATCATCATTCTCCTAAGTCGTCCTATAATAATGTGGCCACGTAAGTTTCCTGAATAACGGCCTGCCGGGAGCCTAACACACGCTCTGCCTCATCTCCAATCCATGCGGCTATTCCTTGCTGACCTCCAACCTAACGCTTTATAGTCTAAATATTTGTAATTTAACTTATTCAAATGTATTACCTTTTATATGTGGCATAAACAATCAGTCCAATGTTTGTATCTGATTATGCTACTTCAAAATTCTTCTTTAGGCATGCGCACGTTTGTCCATAAATGTAATTCCAGCATCCTCAAAACGGCTTTTTATATGAATAAAGTACATGTCGGATAAAACATTTAATGACAGGCCTGATGGAAGCAGAAAATGTATCGGTAAACTTCTCAAATGTCGACAAAACAAAATACGCTCGACAAGGTGTGATCTTTTAGTGTCTAAAATGTATAATGCGAGAAATTGTGAAAAATACTTTTATGCACAAATATTGATATAATAACTATCATATCTAAGTTAACTTGGAGTCACGCAATGATATATTGTGTGGTCCTCCCACTAAGTGTGTGTCCTTTATCTATTTGCACGTTTTCTTACTTGAACTGCTTTGTTGGGAAAGGGCTCATAAGTATTTTACAGTGAAGTCTACACTTGATGTATTCTCATGTGACAAATAACATTTGATTTGATAGTATGCAGTTCATTCGTGTCATGACATTGGCCTGTGGGGGAGGCTTATGACCCCCCCCCCCCCATAAATACCTTTCTCCCTTTCCTCTCTCTTGACTCTACAAAATGACTCTTGAAATGCTTTTGATTAAACATAGAGAGTCTGGGAACATCAAAAGGTGGGGGGAAAGGAACCATATTTTGGTAATCCAACCAGCTGAAAATATGCGGTGGTACTAAATGAATATGATGCCAGAAGTTGGCGTCTGAGACATTATTACTGATGATAGGATGACAAACTGTATCTTGGAAAGTCTACACATTAGAGTTATCTGATTCATATGGAATTGTTGTGCAATTTAAATGTTTAAATATGAAACTATTTGTGAAAAGATGAAATGTAATTTGGCCTCTTAATGAGAGAACGGTTTGTCATAGAGTAAACTATGCTCAACTCAGTGGCCCCGCCCATGTGAACAGACATTCGTTATAAACTATGAAACACGCCCTTCTCTCCCCTCCTATATAAAGCCCTTGACGAAAATTTTACTTCCTGTTCCGAGGACGTTAGGGCGAAAGTCCTACGTTAAAAGGGCTCAGATAATAAGCTGTTCCAAGGACGTGTGGACTCGAGGTCCCAGCGTTGATCGGACAAAGACCACCTACAGAACAAATCCAACCTACAGAACTAGGCCAAGCAAGAATCTAACAAAATTAGCATCGAATTTCAATGTGAAGGTGACGACCTACACGCCAGAAGGCTGAATTTCGACTATACCAGCCAGAATTTAGCATGAGCTTAAAGTGCAGCAACTTGGTATGAACTTTTATTCACTAAAGAAGTGATAACTCCGAGCCGTCGCGTTAGCGCAGCAACTGTAGGCGTGGGCTAGGAGAGGATGGACAGAGTATCTGTCCAACACATGACAACGGTACTACCAAGTATCCATTCTACCACCAGAGATCCATGCTGGACAAACCGGCCTTCCATCGACGACCAATCTACCGAAGCGCAGGTCAGAGTAAAAATGTATTGCATTCTCCTTTTTCAAATGGGCAGTAATTTAGAATGCATAAGATACTGTATTTACGATAGCATAGCTTCTCCCTTTGTTACTCAGACTTCCCACTCTTTCACTCAAACCCCCCCTTTCTTTGTGTAACCAGCCGCTATAACGGCTCCGTTCACCAGGTCCATCAATGTATGATTCATTCTGTGTATATGTAATTCTGTGTGATTAGTTAGGTATTTAGTAAATAAATAATTAAACCAAATGTTGTATTGCTGATTCAACTTGTTAGCCAGGGTTCATGAAGATAACCAAGAATTTACAACTTCAGATGAGACTAAACAAGGTGACGATTAAATATTGACTGCTATTGATGTAAAAGATTTCTAGGTCCTTAAGAGTTTATTCGGAAGATACCAGCTCTATAAATATTCTTTCGTGGTGCCCCGACTTCATAGTTAATTATTTACCTGATTAGCTTAATCAGGTAATATTAATTACAGAGAAATTATTTTATAGATATCACTTAATCCGGCATAGCCAAAGACACGACATAAGGTTACAGATGAAATAAGTTAAGATGAACTTCCCAGGATGGTGAAAGTGTACAGTGATGAGCTTGATGCTATTTTCAATAAATATCCAGGGTCTTATTCTGGTGACATGATCTATGCTTGGCTGCCATTTGACAAATAAAAACAATCCTGCTCTTTTGTCCATAATAATGTCATCATGTAGGCTATGCCCACACTGTATCTGTGAGCTGTTGGCTAGAGCACAGGTGTGAATACCAGGGCCCACATTAGCTATACCTACGCAACATTTGTAGTGACAAAAACATCAGTAGGCCTAGAGTTGAAATGCAGTTAGAGAAAGGCAGGTTGAGTTGTCCAGGATCAGAGTAGTATAGAAGGTGTCGTATGCTGAGGCAGTGAAGAGTAGTAGAGGAGGATGCATCCAGGGCGAGGGATCCTAAGAGGCTCCTTGTGAATAAGCCACGGCCAATAAGAGTTATTCATTTAGAAATTACAGCACTTCTTGTACTTTTTGTCCCCCCCATTTTAGGGGACCAAAAGAATTGCAAAAAAATCTCTTATATGTGTATTAAAGCAGTCAAAAGTGTAGAATTTGGTCCCATATTCCTAGCACATCAAGTTTTGTTGGACGCATTTGCTGTTTGTTTTGGTTGTGTTTCAGATTATTTTGTTCCAAACAGAAATTTAAATTGACATGACATGAAAGTTCACATATTCAGGAACTCATTTCTAACAACCAAGAAATGACTTTAAAATACCTCTCCTGTAAAGTAGTAACAGGCCCATGCCCCTGTTCAACTGCAGTGTCATATCTCAAAAACAATAGAAACCTAAGTCAATACTTTCTTTTGAAGGAGTTATGTAACTTACTCCCAGACTGCTGCAATGAGGTTATTTTCACAAAGGCAAAGTTGCAGTGAAAAGTCCCATCATATGTCATCAGTTTATCTGTATTGGTCTCATTTCCCCTCTGGCCTTCCCTCCGTCATCTGGATTACTGTTCTCCCTATCTTTCCACAGCCAATTCACCTGCTTCAGCCGCGTGGCTACATGCCCTCACCATAATCAGTCATAATCTGATAAACATGTCAGCCTAATAGTGTGCAGTAGGTCAGTGTTGCACAAAACAGATGTGTTTGTTAAGACTTCCTGTGCACACACTACAGTACAAAACGTGATGGGTCACACAGACAGACATGCACTAGCACACACACAGACAGACAGAGAGAGAGACAGATAGAAAGAGACACGTACAGACAGAGAGAGAGACAGAGAGAAGTGCTATTACTTGTCACACCATCCAACTTTTTTCAAGGCTGGTAACAGATGTTTGTCGATCAGATATCCAACCTCCTCAGCTAGATGGAGGAGAGGAGAGGAGTCATTGAACAAAGGACAGGAAACTTCAAGAGCATACTTATCTGCTGTCTAAGAGAAGAATGATATCAGCCCAGAGCACCAAGCACACACATGTCTGTCTGAAATCCCGTTCAGACTCAACACAGCTCAACAGTACATTTAACTTGCGAGAACGTGATTGTATGAGTAGTAAAAGTGATGGCTCTCACTTGCTTTACATTGAAAAAATACTGTTTTAGTGAGCTGGCATCAAATTAGTATCCGTTTTCAGTGTAATTCTTCCATGCATCAAAACTAATATACTTAGAGATCTGGATAGAGTTACAGTAGAGAATGGTTAGGTTGCAGCTAAATCTGATGACTAAGTTAATAAAACAGAGTGGTTAGTGTACTGTGCAGCTATCACGGTAGTACTCATTAGCCAGAGCCACAGTGTAATGAGGATTATTTTTCACGTCATTGCACTCGCAACCTTTGTGAGACAAATTCATGCATTTATTTATTCATTTTAAATCTAGTGATGATGCAGATTGTTGAAGCACCAACACATGCCCTCTGTGTTTTGCAGGCTGCTCAGGTACACACACCCAAACACTTACTGTGCATGCTGTACCGCACACACAAACACACACATCCCTACCAGCACACCTTACTGGAATAGTTTCAGGGGACATTGGATTCCAGATCAATTTGGCACAGTAACCAAGCCCAACCAAACAAGAGAGGAGAATACAGTAAATCATGTGAGCACAAATGGAAAAGAGCAGAAGAGTCCTACCAGAAGAGAAGCGATCTGAGAGAGAAGAGCACAACATGATGAAGAGGAAGAATAAAGAAAGTGGGAGAAAGAGTGAAAAAGGGAGTGCAGACAATCTGCAATGTAAAAGCTTTGTTTGTACGTTTACATGACTTTCTATCCTGCTACACTTACCCATCATTAATACATGATTTCTGCCCTAATTCCAATGAGTACCTTGTAAATCATCAGAAAATGGTTATATTGTTTGATTGAGTTTAATAGGTTAATTGATTTATTTACATTTCTCTAAGAAAACACAATTATCAGATGTAACAAGTGTTGATAGCAGGAGTTCTGTCCTTCACACCTGGTTATCAGTGCATTACAGTGGGTTACTATGCAACTTCACTCTCTTATCCTCTGCGGTGAACTCTGAAGTTCACAGAAACAGTTAAAGTGTGAGCAATCACCCCAGTACAGCAAAGAGAGACCCCCTGTCTCTACCCCTCTACACAGAACCCCCCAAACACTAGGGAGTCCTCAGACAGAGAGAGAGAGCGAGAGCAGAGGAGAAAAGAACAAAGCCTTACAAATCAAGATAATTCTCAAGTGCTGAGGGATTCGGGAGATTTTTTTTTTTAAAGTGGGGGGGGGGGGGGAAATCCTTTGCATTTTAATGAAAATTTTGAATGGAATGTAAATAAAGGAAAGAATACAGAATTACGTAAACAAAAAAGCAACACAACAACCTCAGCGTTGGGTTTTGATGGTATTTTTAACAAGGCTGACTGAGCGATTGTCACACTGATGGTGTGAAGCAGTCACACACTCACCTTAGCCAGAGTGATGAGAAGGCATTATGACTTGGGCTAAAGTCCAGGAGGAAGGCAATGGGTCCCTTGAAGAATAGATGTTTTCATAAGCCAATCTAGGACTATATGATTGGTTGAACACTTAGATGTGTCTGGAGCAATTCTAATTGGCTGTTCAAGGACCCTCTGATGGTGCTATTGACCACTTAACTGAGTGATAGCTTAGGCTGGTAAACATGTCTTATTCATATTTCTAAAAAGCTGCTTAGATGAAAGCATCTATCCACACAGACAAGTGGACAGAGACACAGAGGGAGATGGGGAGGTAGAGAGATGGAGGTAGAGAGATAGAAGGTGACAGAGACAGATAACTAGTAAGGGTAATAATGGGGCAATAGCTCAAGCGGACACGACAAACACTCTCCAGTGTGACCTTTCAGGTGTGTGTGTGTGTGTGTGTGTGTGTGTGTGTGTGTGTGTGTGTGTGTGTGTGTGTGTGTGTGTGTGTGTGTGTGTGTGTGTGTGTGTGTGTGTGTGTGTGTGTGTGTGTGTGTGTGTGTGTGTGTGTGTGTGTGTGTGTGTGTGTGTGTGTGTATGTGTGTGTGTGTGTGTGTGTGTGTGTGTGTGTGTGTGTGTGTGTGTGTGTTGGAAGGACAGGGGACTAGATAACTCTGGAGAAGGCTGAGCCTCTGAATGGTTGAGTGACCTCATACATCACCCTGGGACTCTGCTGGTCTCACAGTGAAATTAGGGATTTTGTCCCCCCTGCTCACACAAACGAGTGCGGAAATACACACACGCATACATGTGCATACGCACCCACACACACATGATATGAACACACACACACCTCAAGCTTGAGAAGGACACGCTACCGTGGGTTACTATCTGTTACCATGACACTGCCTGTCTGGAGTCCATCCAGCCTCTCTTACACAACCAGACTATCAATCAGGGAGCCTTCCCTACACACCTCCACTAGAGCCATGAATACACACACACCTGTATATGGGCAATATTTTCAATTTCTTCCCTTTTATTCTGTACCATACAGCATGTAATGTAAGTGCACCAGCTATCTGACAAGAATCTGGAGATGTGACAGAACATCCTTATACTTTTAGTATCTCAAGGAAACTTGATTAGCAGAATAATTATTCTATTAGCAAAGTGACTTAACAAGTGATAAAATACATGAGTCATTTAGAAGAGTTCCATCTGATACTATGTCCAAAAAGCAATGAAGAAATCATAATAATTAGACTAATCAGCACTAATCCGAAATGACAATGGCAGAACCTGAGACCTAACAAACAGTGAAGAGAGAGAGGGAGAGAAGACAATGAGAAATAGAGGATGAAAAAGGAAGCAAGGAATGAAGAAAAGAGAGAGGAAAGGATGACAGAAAACTGAAAAGATGAGAAGGATGGAATGATGGGTAAAATGGAGGGCATTTAAAAGGAGAAGAAAGTGAATGAGGAAAGATAATACAGAATGTTCTGTGTCCTGGCCTGTTGAAAGGAAGACAGACAGTCTCCAGTCCTGGTACACGGTGTGAGAGGGATGAATATAGCTAGTCTGCTCACCAGAGCAAACAAACACGCTCAGAATAACATGAACAACAGGTGATAATGTTGGCTCTACTGAGCTGTGATTAATCAATGACGGCAATCTACTAATTACAGCCTCCAATCAATTACCTGCACACTCATTACCCAGTCAACACAGCAAGTCTCTATATCCTCCATAGCATTAACAAGTCAACACAAAATGTCTCTATATCCTCCATAGCATTAAACAGTCAACACGTCTCTATATCCTCCACAGCATTAACCAGTCAACACGTCTCTATATCCTCCATAGCATTAACCAGTCAACACGTCTCTATATCCTCCACATCATTAACCAATCAACACAAAATGTCTCTATATCCTCCATAGCATTAAACAGTCAACACGTCTCTATATCCTCCACAACATTAACCAGTCAACAAGTCTATATATCCTCCACAGCATTAACCAGTCAACACGTCTCTATATCCTCCATAGCATTAACCAGTCAACACGTCTCTATATCCTCCATAGCATTAACCAGTCAACACGTCTCTATATCCTCCATAGCATTAACCAGTCAACACGTCTCTATATCCTCCACAGCATTAACCAGTCAACACAAAATGTCTCTATATCCTCCACAGCATTAACCAGTCAACACGTCTCTATATCCACCATAGCATTAACCAGTCAACACGTCTCTATATCCTCCATAGCATTAACCAGTCAACACGTCTCTATATCCTCCATAGCATTAACCAGTCAACATGTCTCTATATCCTCCGTAGCATTAACCAGTCAACACGTCTCTATATCCTCCATAGCATTAACCAGTCAACACAACAAGTCTCTATACCCTCCATAGCATTAACCAGTCAACACAACAAGTATCTAAATCCTCCATAGCATTAACCAGTCAACACAACAAGTCTCTATACCCTCCATAGCATTAACCAGTCAACACAACAAGTATCTATATCCTCCATAGCATTAACCAGTCAACACAACAAGTCTCTATATCCTCCATAGCATTAACCAGTCAACACAACACGTCTCTATATCCTCCATAGCATTAACCAGTCAACACGTCTCTATATCCTCCATAGCATTAACCAGTCAACACAACACGTCTCTATACCCTCCATAGCATTAACCAGTCAACACGTCTCTATATCCTCCGTAGCATTAACCAGTCAACACGTCTCTATACCCTCCATAGCATTAACCAGTCAACACGTCTCTATATCCTCCATAGCATTAACCAGTCAACACGTCTCTATATCCTTCATAGCATTAACCAGTCAACACAACACGTCTCTATACCCTCCATAGCATTAACCAGTCAACACGTCTCTATATCCTCCGTAGCATTAACCAGTCAACACGTCTCTATATCCTCCATAGCATTAACCAGTCAACACAACACGTCTCTATACCCTCCATAGCATTAACCAGTCAACACAACACGTCTCTATATCCTTCACAGCATTAACCAGTCAACACAACAAGTCTCTATATCCTCCATAGCATTTACCAGTCAACACAACACGTCTCTATACCCTCCATAGCATTAACCAGTCAACAAGTCTCTATATCCTCCATAGCATTTACCAGTCAACACAACACGTCTCTATATCCTTCACAGCATTAACCAGTCAACACAGCAAGTCTCTATATCCTCCATAGCATTAACCAGTCAACACAACACGTCTCTATATCCTCCATAGCATTAACCAGTCAACACGTCTCTATATCCTCCACAGCATTAACCAGTCAACACGTCTCTATATCCTCCATAGCATTAACCAGTCAACACGTCTCTATATCCTCCATAGCATTAACCAGTCAACACGTCTATATATCCTCCATAGCATTAACCAGTCAACACGTCTTTATACCCTCCATAGCATTAACCAGTCAACACAACACGTCTCTATATCCTTCACAGCATTAACCAGTCAACACAGCAAGTCTCTATATCCTCCATAGCATTAACAAGTCAACACAACACGTCTCTATATCCTCCATAGCATTAACCAGTCAACACGTCTCTATATCCTCCACAGCATTAACCAGTCAACACGTCTCTATATCCTCCATAGCATTAACCAGTCAACACGTCTCTATATCCTCCATAGCATTAACCAGTCAACACGTCTCTATATCCTCCATAGCATTAACCAGTCAACACGTCTCTATATCCTCCATAGCATTAACCAGTCAACACGTCTCTATATCCTCCATAGCATTAACCAGTCAACACGTCTCTATATCCTCCATAGCATTAACCAGTCAACACGTCTCTATATCCTCCATAGCATTAACCAGTCAACACGGCTCTATACCCTCCATAGCATTAACCAGTCAACACGTCTCTATATCCTCCATTGCATTAACCAGTCAACACGTCTCTATATCCTCCATAGCATTAACCAGTCAACACAACACGTCTCTATATCCTCCATAGCATTAACCAGTCAACATGTCTCTATATCCTCCATAGCATTAACCAGTCAACACGTCTCTATATCCTCCATAGCACTAACCAGTCAACACGTCTCTATATCCTCCATATGCATTAACCAGTCAACACGTCTCTATATCCTCCATAGCATTAACCAGTCAACACGTCTCTATATCCTCCATAGCATTAACCAGTCAACACGTCACTATATCCTCCATAGCATTAACCAGTCAACACGTCTCTATATCCTCCATAGCATTAACCAGTCAACACGTCTCTATATCCTCCATAGCATTAACCAGTCAACACGTCTCTATACCCTCTATAGCATTAACCAGTCAACACGTCTCTATATCCTCCATAGCATTAACCAGTCAACACGTCTCTATATCCTCCATAGCATTAACCAGTCAACACGTCTCTATATCCTCCATAGCATTAACCAGTCAACACGGCTCTATATCCTCCATAGCATTAACCAGTCAACACGTCTCTATATCCTCCACAGCATTAACCGGTCAACACGGCTCTATATCCTCCATAGCATTAACCAGTCAACACGGCTCTATACCCTCCATAGCATTAACCAGTCAACACGTCTCTATATCCTCCATAGCATTAACCAGTCAACACGTCTCTATATCCTCCATAGCATTAACCAGTCAACACGTCTCTATATCCTCCATAGCATTAACCAGTCAACACGTCTCTATATCCTCCACAGCATTAACCAGTCAACACAAAATGTCTCTATATCCTCCACAGCATTAACCAGTCAACACGTCTCTATATCCACCATAGCATTAACCAGTCAACACGTCTCTATATCCTCCATAGCATTAACCAGTCAACACAACAAGTCTCTATACCCTCCATAGCATTAACCAGTCAACACAACAAGTATCTATATCCTCCATAGCATTAACCAGTCAACACAACAAGTCTCTATACCCTCCATAGCATTAACCAGTCAACACAACAAGTATCTATATCCTCCATAGCATTAACCAGTCAACACAACAAGTCTCTATATCCTCCATAGCATTAACCAGTCAACACAACACGTCTCTATATCCTCCATAGCATTAACCAGTCAACACGTCTCTATATCCTCCATAGCATTAACCAGTCAACACAACACGTCTCTATACCCTCCATAGCATTAACCAGTCAACACGTCTCTATATCCTCCGTAGCATTAACCAGTCAACACGTCTCTATACCCTCCATAGCATTAACCAGTCAACACGTCTCTATATCCTCCATAGCATTAACCAGTCAACACGTCTCTATATCCTTCATAGCATTAACCAGTCAACACAACACGTCTCTATACCCTCCATAGCATTAACCAGTCAACACGTCTCTATATCCTCCGTAGCATTAACCAGTCAACACGTCTCTATATCCTCCATAGCATTAACCAGTCAACACAACACGTCTCTATACCCTCCATAGCATTAACCAGTCAACACAACACGTCTCTATATCCTTCACAGCATTAACCAGTCAACACAACAAGTCTCTATATCCTCCATAGCATTTACCAGTCAACACAACACGTCTCTATACCCTCCATAGCATTAACCAGTCAACAAGTCTCTATATCCTCCATAGCATTTACCAGTCAACACAACACGTCTCTATATCCTTCACAGCATTAACCAGTCAACACAGCAAGTCTCTATATCCTCCATAGCATTAACCAGTCAACACAACACGTCTCTATATCCTCCATAGCATTAACCAGTCAACACGTCTCTATATCCTCCACAGCATTAACCAGTCAACACGTCTCTATATCCTCCATAGCATTAACCAGTCAACACGTCTCTATATCCTCCATAGCATTAACCAGTCAACACGTCTATATATCCTCCATAGCATTAACCAGTCAACACGTCTTTATACCCTCCATAGCATTAACCAGTCAACACAACACGTCTCTATATCCTTCACAGCATTAACCAGTCAACACAGCAAGTCTCTATATCCTCCATAGCATTAACAAGTCAACACAACACGTCTCTATATCCTCCATAGCATTAACCAGTCAACACGTCTCTATATCCTCCACAGCATTAACCAGTCAACACGTCTCTATATCCTCCATAGCATTAACCAGTCAACACGTCTCTATATCCTCCATAGCATTAACCAGTCAACACGTCTCTATATCCTCCATAGCATTAACCAGTCAACACGTCTCTATATCCTCCATAGCATTAACCAGTCAACACGTCTCTATATCCTCCATAGCATTAACCAGTCAACACGTCTCTATATCCTCCATAGCATTAACCAGTCAACACGTCTCTATATCCTCCATAGCATTAACCAGTCAACACGGCTCTATACCCTCCATAGCATTAACCAGTCAACACGTCTCTATATCCTCCATTGCATTAACCAGTCAACACGTCTCTATATCCTCCATAGCATTAACCAGTCAACACAACACGTCTCTATATCCTCCATAGCATTAACCAGTCAACATGTCTCTATATCCTCCATAGCATTAACCAGTCAACACGTCTCTATATCCTCCATAGCACTAACCAGTCAACACGTCTCTATATCCTCCATATGCATTAACCAGTCAACACGTCTCTATATCCTCCATAGCATTAACCAGTCAACACGTCTCTATATCCTCCATAGCATTAACCAGTCAACACGTCACTATATCCTCCATAGCATTAACCAGTCAACACGTCTCTATATCCTCCATAGCATTAACCAGTCAACACGTCTCTATATCCTCCATAGCATTAACCAGTCAACACGTCTCTATACCCTCCATAGCATTAACCAGTCAACACGTCTCTATATCCTCCATAGCATTAACCAGTCAACACGTCTCTATATCCTCCATAGCATTAACCAGTCAACACGTCTCTATATCCTCCATAGCATTAACCAGTCAACACGGCTCTATATCCTCCATAGCATTAACCAGTCAACACGTCTCTATATCCTCCACAGCATTAACCGGTCAACACGGCTCTATATCCTCCATAGCATTAACCAGTCAACACGGCTCTATACCCTCCATAGCATTAACCAGTCAACACAACACGTCTCTATATCCTCCATAGCATTAACCAGTCAACACGTCTCTATATCCTCCATAGCATTAACCAGTCAACACAACACGTCTCTATATCCTCCATAGCATTAACCAGTCAACACGTCTCTATATCCTCAATAGCATTAACCAGTCAACACGTCTCTATATCCTCCATAGCATTAACCGGTCAACACGGCTCTATATCCTCCATAGCATTAACCAGTCAACACGGCTCTATACCCTCCATAGCATTAACCAGTCAACACAACACGTCTCTATATCCTCCATAGCATTAACCGGTCAACACGGCTCTATATCCTCCATAGCATTAACCAGTCAACACAACACGTCTCTATATCCTCCATAGCATTAACCAGTCAACACGTCTCTATACCCTTCATAGCATTAACCAGTCAACACGTCTCTATATCCTCCATAGCATTAACCAGTCAACACGTCTCTATATCCTCAATAGCATTAACCGGTCAACACGGCTCTATATCCTCCATAGCATTAACCGGTCAACACGGCTCTATACCCTCCATAGCATTAACCAGTCAACACGTCTCTATATCCTCCATAGCATTATCCAGTCAACACGGCTCCATATCCTCCATAGCATTAACCAGTCAACACGGCTCCATATCCTCCATAGCATTAACCAGTCAACACGTCTCTATATCCTCCATAGCATTAACCGGTCAACACGTCTCTATATCCTCAACAGCATTAACCAGTCAACACAACACGTCTCTATATCCTCCATAGCATTAACCAGTCAACACGTCTCTATATCCTCCATAGCATTAACCAGTCAACACGTCTCTATATCCTCCATAGCATTAACCAGTCAACAAGTCTATATATCCTCCACAGCATTAACCCGTCAACACGTCTCTATATCCTCCATAGCATTAACCAGTCAACAAGTCTCTATATCCTCCACAGCATTAACCAGTCAACACGTCTCTATATCCTCCACAGCATTAACCAGTCAACACGTCTCTATATCCTCCATAGCATTAACCAGTCAACATGGCTCTATATCCTCAATAGCATTAACCAGTCAACACAACACGTCTCTATATCCTCCACAGCATTAACCAGTCAACACGTCTCTATATCCTCCATAGCATTAACCAGTCAACATGGCTCTATATCCTCAATAGCATTAACCAGTCAACACAACATGTCTCTATATCCTCCACAGCATTAACCAGTCAACACGTCTCTATATCCTTCATAGCATTAACCAGTCAACATGTCTCTATATCCTCCATAGCATTAACCAGTCAACACGTCTCTATATCCTCCATAGCATTAACCAGTCAACACGTCTCTATATCCTCCACATCATTAACCAGTCAACACGTCTCTATATCCTCCATAGCATTAACCAGTCAACACGTCTCTATATCCTCCACAGCATTAACCAGTCAACACGTCTCTATATCCTCCATAGCATTAACCAGTCAACACAACACGTCTCTATATCCTCCATGGCATTAACCAGTCAACACGTCTCTATATCCTCCATAGCATTAACCAGTCAACACGTCTCTATATCCTCCACAGCATGAACCAGTCAACACGTCTCTATATCCTCCATAGCATTAACCAGTCAACACGTCTCTATATCCTCCATAGCATTAACCAGTCAACATGGCCCTATATCCTCCATAGCATTAACCAGTCAACACGTCTCTATAGCCTCCATAGCATTAACCAGTCAACACAACACGTCTCTATATCCTCCATAGCATTAACCAGTCAACACAACACGTCTCTATATCCTCCATAGCATTAACCAGTCAACACGTCTCTATATCCTCCATAGCATTAACCAGTCAACACAACACGTCTCTATATCCTCCATAGCATTAACCAGTCAACACGTCTCTATACCCTCCATAGCATTAACCAGTCAACACGTCTCTATATCCTCCACAGCATTAACCAGTCAACACGTCTCTATATCCTCCATAGCATTAACCAGTCAACACGTCTCTATATCCTCCACAGCATTAACCAGTCAACACGTCTCTATATCCTCCACAGCATTAACCAGTCAACACGTCTCTATAACCTCCATAGCATTAACCAGTCAACACGTCTCTATATCCTCCACAGCATTAACCAGTCAACACGTCTCTATATCCGCCACAGCATTAACCAGTCAACACGTCTCTATATCCTCCATAGCATTAACCAGTCAACACGTCTCTATATCCTCCACAGCATTAACCAGTCAACACGTCTCTATATCCTCCATAGCATTAACCAGTCAACACAACACGTCTCTATATCCTCCACAGCATTAACCAGTCAACACGTCTCTATATCCTCCATAGCATTAACCAGTCAACACATCTCTATATCCTCCATAGCATTAACCAGTCAACACGTCTCTATATCCTCCATAGCATTAACCAGTCAACACAACACGTCTCTATATCCTCCATAGCATTAACCAGTCAACACAACACGTCTCTATATCCTCCATAGCATTAACCAGTCAACACAACACGTCTCTATATCCTCCATAGCATTAACCAGTCAACACAACACGTCTCTATATCCTCCATAGCATTAACCAGTCAACACGTCTCTATACCCTCCATAGCATTAACCAGTCAACACGTCTCTATATCCTCCACAGCATTAACCAGTCAACACGTCTCTATATCCTCCATAGCATTAACCAGTCAACACGTCTCTATATCCTCCACAGCATTAACCAGTCAACACGTCTCTATATCCTCCACAGCATTAACCAGTCAACACGTCTCTATAACCTCCATAGCATTAACCAGTCAACACGTCTCTATATCCTCCACAGCATTAACCAGTCAACACGTCTCTATATCCGCCACAGCATTAACCAGTCAACACGTCTCTATATCCTCCATAGCATTAACCAGTCAACACGTCTCTATATCCTCCACAGCATTAACCAGTCAACACGTCTCTATATCCTCCATAGCATTAACCAGTCAACACAACACGTCTCTATATCCTCCACAGCATTAACCAGTCAACACGTCTCTATATCCTCCATAGCATTAACCGGTCAACACAACACGTCTCTATATCCTCCATAGCATTAACCAGTCAACACGTCTCTATACCCTCCATAGCATTAACCAGTCAACACGTCTCTATATCCTCCATAGCATTAACCAGTCAACACGTCTCTATACCCTCCATAGCATTAACCAGTCAACACGTCCCTACATCCTCCATAGGATTAACCAGTCAACACGTCTCTATATCCTCCATAGCATTAACCAGTCAACATATCTCTATATCCTCCATAGCATTAACCGGTCAACACGTCTCTATATCCTCCATAGCATTAACCAGTCAACATATCTCTATATCCTCCATAACATTAACCAGTCAACACGTCTCTATATCCTCCATAGCATTAACCAGTCAACACGTCTCTATATCCTCCACAGCATTAACCAGTCAACACGTCTCTATATCCTCCATAGCATTAACCAGTCAACACGTCTCTATATCCTCCACAGCATTAACCAGTCAACACGTCTCTATATCCTCCATAGCATTAACCAGTCAACACGTCTCCATACCCTCCATAGCATTAACCAGTCAACACAACACGTCTCTATATCCTCCACAGCATTAACCAGTCAACACGTCTCTATATCCTCAATAGCATTAACCAGTCAACACAACACGTCTCTATATCCTCCACAGCATTAACCAGTCAACACGTCTCTATACCCTCCATAGCATTAACCAGTCAACACAACACGTCTCTATATCCTCCACAGCATTAACCAGTCAACACGTCTCTATATCCTCCATAGCATTAACCAGTCAACACGTCTCTATATCCTCCATAGCATTAACCAGTCAACACGTCTCTATATCCTCCATAGCATTAACCAGTCAACACGTCTCTATATCCTCCATAGCATTAACCAGTCAACACGTCTCTATATCCTCCATAGCATTAACCAGTCAACACGTCTCTATATCCTCCATAGCATTAACCAGTCAACACGGCTCTATACCCTCCATAGCATTAACCAGTCAACACGTCTCTATATCCTCCATTGCATTAACCAGTCAACACGTCTCTATATCCTCCATAGCATTAACCAGTCAACACAACACGTCTCTATATCCTCCATAGCATTAACCAGTCAACATGTCTCTATATCCTCCATAGCATTAACCAGTCAACACGTCTCTATATCCTCCATAGCACTAACCAGTCAACACGTCTCTATATCCTCCATATGCATTAACCAGTCAACACGGCTCTATATCCTCCATAGCATTAACCAGTCAACACGTCTCTATATCCTCCACAGCATTAACCGGTCAACACGGCTCTATATCCTCCATAGCATTAACCAGTCAACACGGCTCTATACCCTCCATAGCATTAACCAGTCAACACAACACGTCTCTATATCCTCCATAGCATTAACCAGTCAACACAACACGTCTCTATATCCTCCATAGCATTAACCAGTCAACACAACACGTCTCTATATCCTCCATAGCATTAACCAGTCAACACGTCTCTATATCCTCAATAGCATTAACCAGTCAACACGTCTCTATATCCTCCATAGCATTAACCGGTCAACACGGCTCTATATCCTCCATAGCATTAACCAGTCAACACGGCTCTATACCCTCCATAGCATTAACCAGTCAACACAACACGTCTCTATATCCTCCATAGCATTAACCGGTCAACACGGCTCTATATCCTCCATAGCATTAACCAGTCAACACAACACGTCTCTATATCCTCCATAGCATTAACCAGTCAACACGTCTCTATACCCTTCATAGCATTAACCAGTCAACACGTCTCTATATCCTCCATAGCATTAACCAGTCAACACGTCTCTATATCCTCAATAGCATTAACCGGTCAACACGGCTCTATACCCTCCATAGCATTAACCAGTCAACACAACACGTCTCTATATCCTCCATAGCATTAACCAGTCAACACGTCTCTATATCCTCAATAGCATTAACCAGTCAACACAACACGTCTCTATATCCTCCATAGCATTAACCAGTCAACACGTCTCTATATCCTCAATAGCATTAACCAGTCAACACGTCTCTATATCCTCCATAGCATTAACCGGTCAACACGGCTCTATATCCTCCATAGCATTAACCAGTCAACACGGCTCTATACCCTCCATAGCATTAACCAGTCAACACAACACGTCTCTATATCCTCCATAGCATTAACCGGTCAACACGGCTCTATATCCTCCATAGCATTAACCAGTCAACACAACACGTCTCTATATCCTCCATAGCATTAACCAGTCAACACGTCTCTATACCCTTCATAGCATTAACCAGTCAACACGTCTCTATATCCTCCATAGCATTAACCAGTCAACACGTCTCTATATCCTCAATAGCATTAACCGGTCAACACGGCTCTATATCCTCCATAGCATTAACCGGTCAACACGGCTCTATACCCTCCATAGCATTAACCAGTCAACACGTCTCTATATCCTCCATAGCATTAACCAGTCAACACGGCTCCATATCCTCCATAGCATTAACCAGTCAACACGGCTCCATATCCTCCATAGCATTAACCAGTCAACACGTCTCTATATCCTCCATAGCATTAACCGGTCAACACGTCTCTATATCCTCCACAGCATTAACCAGTCAACACAACACGTCTCTATATCCTCCATAGCATTAACCAGTCAACACGTCTCTATATCCTCCATAGCATTAACCAGTCAACACGTCTCTATATCCTCCATAGCATTAACCAGTCAACAAGTCTATATATCCTCCACAGCATTAACCCGTCAACACGTCTCTATATCCTCCATAGCATTAACCAGTAAACAAGTCTCTATATCCTCCACAGCATTAACCAGTCAACACGTCTCTATATCCTCCACAGCATTAACCAGTCAACACGTCTCTATATCCTCCATAGCATTAACCAGTCAACACAACACGTCTCTATATCCTCCATAGCATTAACCAGTCAACATGGCTCTATATCCTCCATAGCATTAACCAGTCAACACGTCTCTATATCCTCCACAGCATTAACCAGTCAACACGTCTCTATATCCTCCATAGCATTAACCAGTCAACACGTCTCTATATCCTCCACAGCATTAACCAGTCAACACAACACGTCTCTATATCCTCCATAGCATTAACCAGTCAACACGTCTCTATATCCTCCATAGCATTAACCAGTCAACACGTCTCTATATCCTCCATAGCATTAACCAGTCAACAAGTCTATATATCCTCCACAGCATTAACCCGTCAACACGTCTCTATATCCTCCATAGCATTAACCAGTCAACAAGTCTCTATATCCTCCACAGCATTAACCAGTCAACACGTCTCTATATCCTCCACAGCATTAACCAGTCAACACGTCTCTATATCCTCCATAGCATTAACCAGTCAACACAACATGTCTCTATATCCTCCATAGCATTAACCAGTCAACACGTCTCTATATCCTCCATAGCATTAACCAGTCAACACGTCTCTATATCCTCCACAGCATTAACCAGTCAACACGTCTCTATATCCTCCATAGCATTAACCAGTCAACACGTCTCTATATCCTCCATAGCATTAACCAGTCAACATGGCCCTATATCCTCCATAGCATTAACCAGTCAACACGTCTCTATATCCTCCATAGCATTAACCAGTCAACACAACACGTCTCTATATCCTCCATAGCATTAACCAGTCAACACAACACGTCTCTATATCCTCCATAGTATTAACCAGTCAACACGTCTCTATATCCTCCATAGCATTAACCAGTCAACACGTCTCTATATCCTCCATAGCATTAACCAGTCAACACAACACGTCTCTATATCCTCCATAGCATTAACCAGTCAACACGTCTCTATACCCTCCATAGCATTAACCAGTCAACACGTCTCTATATCCTCCACAGCATTAACCAGTCAACACGTCTCTATATCCTCCATAGCATTAACCAGTCAACACGTCTCTATATCCTCCACAGCATTAACCAGTCAACACGTCTCTATATCCTCCACAGCATTAACCAGTCAACACGTCTCTATATCCTCCACAGCATTAACCAGTCAACACGTCTCTATAACCTCCATAGCATTAACCAGTCAACACGTCTCTATATCCTCCACAGCATTAACCAGTCAACACGTCTCTATAAAGCCACAGCATTAACCAGTCAACACGTCTCTATATCCTCCATAGCATTAACCAGTCAACACGTCTCTATATCCTCCACAGCATTAACCAGTCAACACGTCTCTATATCCTCCATAGCATTAACCAGTCAACACAACACGTCTCTATATCCTCCACAGCATTAACCAGTCAACACGTCTCTATATCCTCCATAGCATTAACCGGTCAACACAACACGTCTCTATATCCTCCATAGCATTAACCAGTCAACACGTCTCTATACCCTCCATAGCATTAACCAGTCAACACGTCTCTATATCCTCCATAGCATTAACCAGTCAACACGTCTCTATACCCTCCATAGCATTAACCAGTCAACACGTCCCTACATCCTCCATAGGATTAACCAGTCAACACGTCTCTATATCCTCCATAGCATTAACCAGTCAACATATCTCTATATCCTCCATATTATTAACCGGTCAACACGTCTCTATATCCTCCATAGCATTAACCAGTCAACATATCTCTATATCCTCCATAGCATTAACCAGTCAACACGTCTCTATATCCTCCATAGCATTAACCAGTCAACACGTCTCTATATCCTCCACAGCATTAACCAGTCAACACGTCTCTATATCCTCCATAGCATTAACCAGTCAACACGTCTCTATATCCTCCACAGCATTAACCAGTCAACACGTCTCTATATCCTCCATAGCATTAACCAGTCAACACGTCTCCATACCCTCCATAGCATTAACCAGTCAACACAACACGTCTCTATATCCTCCACAGCATTATCCAGTCCCCACGTCTCTATATCCTCAATAGCATTAACCAGTCAACACAACACGTCTCTATATCCTCCACAGCATTAACCAGTCAACACGTCTCTATACCCTCCATAGCATTAACCAGTCAACACAACACGTCTCTATATCCTCCACAGCATTAACCAGTCAACACGTCTCTATATCCTCCATAGCATTAACCAGTCAACACGTCTCTATATCCTCCATAGCATTAACCAGTCAACACGTCTCTATATCCTCCATAGCATTAACCAGTCAACACGTCTCTATATCCTCCATAGCATTAACCAGTCAACACGTCTCTATACCCTCCATAGCATTAACCAGTCAACACGTCTCTATATCCTCCATAGCATTAACCAGTCAACACGTCTCTATATCCTCCATAGCATTAACCAGTCAACACGGCTCTATACCCTCCATAGCATTAACCAGTCAACACGTCTCTATATCCTCCATTGCATTAACCAGTCAACACGTCTCTATATCCTCCATAGCATTAACCAGTCAACACAACACGTCTCTATATCCTCCATAGCATTAACCAGTCAACATGTCTCTATATCCTCCATAGCATTAACCAGTCAACACGTCTCTATATCCTCCATAGCACTAATCAGTCAACACGTCTCTATATCCTCCATATGCATTAACCAGTCAACACGTCTCTATATCCTCCATAGCATTAACCAGTCAACACGTCTCTATATCCTCCATAGCATTAACCAGTCAACACGTCTCTATATCCTCCATAGCATTAACCAGTCAACACGTCTCTATATCCTCCATAGCATTAACCAGTCAACACGTCTCTATATCCTCCATAGCATTAACCAGTCAACACGTCTCTATACCCTCCATAGCATTAACCAGTCAACACGTCTCTATATCCTCCATAGCATTAACCAGTCAACACGTCTCTATATCCTCCATAGCATTAACCAGTCAACACGTCTCTATATCCTCCATAGCATTAACCAGTCAACACGGCTCTATATCCTCCATAGCATTAACCAGTCAACACGTCTCTATATCCTCCACAGCATTAACCGGTCAACACGGCTCTATATCCTCCATAGCATTAACCAGTCAACACGGCTCTATACCCTCCATAGCATTAACCAGTCAACACAACACGTCTCTATATCCTCCATAGCATTAACCAGTCAACACGTCTCTATATCCTCCATAGCATTAACCAGTCAACACAACACGTCTCTATATCCTCCATAGCATTAACCAGTCAACACGTCTCTATATCCTCAATAGCATTAACCAGTCAACACGTCTCTATATCCTCCATAGCATTAACCGGTCAACACGGCTCTATATCCTCCATAGCATTAACCAGTCAACACGGCTCTATACCCTCCATAGCATTAACCAGTCAACACAACACGTCTCTATATCCTCCATAGCATTAACCAGTCAACACGTCTCTATACCCTTCATAGCATTAACCAGTCAACACGTCTCTATATCCTCCATAGCATTAACCAGTCAACACGTCTCTATATCCTCAATAGCATTAACCGGTAAACACGGCTCTATATCCTCCATAGCATTAACCGGTCAACACGGCTCTATACCCTCCATAGCATTAACCAGTCAACACGTCTCTATATCCTCCATAGCATTAACCAGTCAACACGGCTCCATATCCTCCATAGCATTAACCAGTCAACACGGCTCCATATCCTCCATAGCATTAACCAGTCAACACGTCTCTATATCCTCCATAGCATTAACCGGTCAACACGTCTCTATATCCTCCACAGCATTAACCAGTCAACACAACACGTCTCTATATCCTCCATAGCATTAACCAGTCAACACGTCTCTATATCCTCCATAGCATTAACCAGTCAACACGTCTCTATATCCTCCATAGCATTAACCAGTCAACAAGTCTATATATCCTCCACAGCATTAACCCGTCAACACGTCTCTATATCCTCCATAGCATTAACCAGTCAACAAGTCTCTATATCCTCCACAGCATTAACCAGTCAACACGTCTCTATATCCTCCACAGCATTAACCAGTCAACACGTCTCTATATCCTCCATAGCATTAACCAGTCAACATGGCTCTATATCCTCAATAGCATTAACCAGTCAACACAACACGTCTCTATATCCTCCACAGCATTAACCAGTCAACACGTCTCTATATCCTCCATAGCATTAACCAGTCAACACGTCTCTATATCCTCCATAGCATTAACCAGTCAACATGGCCCTATATCCTCCATAGCATTAACCAGTCAACACGTCTCTATATCCTCCATAGCATTAACCAGTCAACACAACACGTCTCTATATCCTCCATAGCATTAACCAGTCAACACAACACGTCTCTATATCCTCCATAGTATTAACCAGTCAACACGTCTCTATATCCTCCATAGCATTAACCAGTCAACGCATCTCTATATCCTCCATAGCATTAACCAGTCAACACAACACGTCTCTATATCCTCCATAGCATTAACCAGTCAACACGTCTCTATACCCTCCATAGCATTAACCAGTCAACACGTCTCTATATCCTCCACAGCATTAACCAGTCAACACGTCACTATATCCTCCATAGCATTAACCAGTCAACACGTCTCTATATCCTCCACAGCATTAACCAGTCAACACGTCTCTATATCCTCCATAGCATTAACCAGTCAACACGTCTCTATATCCTCCACAGCATTAACCAGTCAACACGTCTCTATATCCGCCACAGCATTAACCAGTAAACACGTCTCTATATCCTCCATAGCATTAACCAGTCAACACGTCTCTATATCCTCCACAGCATTAACCAGTCAACACGTCTCTATATCCTCCATAGCATTAACCAGTCAACACAACACGTCTCTATATCCTCCACAGCATTAACCAGTCAACACGTCTCTATATCCTCCATAGCATTAACCGGTCAACACAACACGTCTCTATATCCTCCATAGCATTAACCAGTCAACACGTCTCTATACCCTCCATAGCATTAACCAGTCAACACGTCTCTATATCCTCCATAGCATTAACCAGTCAACACGTCTCTATACCCTCCATAGCATTAACCAGTCAACACGTCCCTACATCCTCCATAGGATTAACCAGTCAACACGTCTCTATATCCTCCATAGCATTTAACCAGTCAACATATCTCTATATCCTCCATAGCATTAACCAGTCAACATGGCCCTATATCCTCCATAGCATTAACCAGTCAACACGTCTCTATATCCTCCATAGCATTAACCAGTCAACACAACACGTCTCTATATCCTCCATAGCATTAACCAGTCAACACAACACGTCTCTATATCCTCCATAGTATTAACCAGTCAACACGTCTCTATATCCTCCATAGCATTAACCAGTCAACGCATCTCTATATCCTCCATAGCATTAACCAGTCAACACAACACGTCTCTATATCCTCCATAGCATTAACCAGTCAACACGTCTCTATACCCTCCATAGCATTAACCAGTCAACACGTCTCTATATCCTCCACAGCATTAACCAGTCAACACGTCACTATATCCTCCATAGCATTAACCAGTCAACACGTCTCTATATCCTCCACAGCATTAACCAGTCAACACGTCTCTATATCCTCCATAGCATTAACCAGTCAACACGTCTCTATATCCTCCACAGCATTAACCAGTCAACACGTCTCTATATCCGCCACAGCATTAACCAGTCAACACGTCTCTATATCCTCCATAGCATTAACCAGTCAACACGTCTCTATATCCTCCACAGCATTAACCAGTCAACACGTCTCTATATCCTCCATAGCATTAACCAGTCAACACAACACGTCTCTATATCCTCCACAGCATTAACCAGTCAACACGTCTCTATATCCTCCATAGCATTAACCGGTCAACACAACACGTCTCTATATCCTCCATAGCATTAACCAGTCAACACGTCTCTATACCCTCCATAGCATTAACCAGTCAACACGTCTCTATATCCTCCATAGCATTAACCAGTCAACACGTCTCTATACCCTCCATAGCATTAACCAGTCAACACGTCCCTACATCCTCCATAGGATTAACCAGTCAACACGTCTCTATATCCTCCATAGCATTTAACCAGTCAACATATCTCTATATCCTCCATAGCATTAACCGGTCAACACGTCTCTAAATCCTCCATAGCATTAACCAGTCAACATATCTCTATATCCTCCATAGCATTAACCAGTCAACACGTCTCTATATCCTCCATAGCATTAACCAGTCAACACGTCTCTATATCCTCCACAGCATTAACCAGTCAACACGTCTCTATATCCTCCATAGCATTAACCAGTCAACACGTCTCCATACCCTCCATAGCATTAACCAGTCAACACAACACGTCTCTATATCCTCCACAGCATTAACCAGTCAACACGTCTCTATATCCTCCATAGCATTAACCAGTCAACACAACACGTCTCTATATCCTCCATAGCATTAACCAGTCAACACAACACGTCTCTATATCCTCCATAGTATTAACCAGTCAACACGTCTCTATATCCTCCATAGCATTAACCAGTCAACGCATCTCTATATCCTCCATAGCATTAACCAGTCAACACAACACGTCTCTATATCCTCCATAGCATTAACCAGTCAACACGTCTCTATACCCTCCATAGCATTAACCAGTCAACACGTCTCTATATCCTCCACAGCATTAACCAGTCAACACGTCTCTATATCCTCCATAGCATTAACCAGTCAACACGTCTCTATATCCTCCACAGCATTAACCAGTCAACACGTCTCTATATCCTCCATAGCATTAACCAGTCAACACGTCTCTATATCCTCCACAGCATTAACCAGTCAACACGTCTCTATATCCGCCACAGCATTAACCAGTCAACACGTCTCTATATCCTCCATAGCATTAACCAGTCAACACGTCTCTATATCCTCCACAGCATTAACCAGTCAACACGTCTCTATATCCTCCATAGCATTAACCAGTCAACACAACACGTCTCTATATCCTCCACAGCATTAACCAGTCAACACGTCTCTATATCCTCCATAGCATTAACCGGTCAACACAACACGTCTCTATATCCTCCATAGCATTAACCAGTCAACACGTCTCTATACCCTCCATAGCATTAACCAGTCAACACGTCTCTATATCCTCCATAGCATTAACCAGTCAACACGTCTCTATACCCTCCATAGCATTAACCAGTCAACACGTCCCTACATCCTCCATAGGATTAACCAGTCAACACGTCTCTATATCCTCCATAGCATTTAACCAGTCAACATATCTCTATATCCTCCATAGCATTAACCGGTCAACACGTCTCTATATCCTCCATAGCATTAACCAGTCAACATATCTCTATATCCTCCATAGCATTAACCAGTCAACACGTCTCTATATCCTCCATAGCATTAACCAGTCAACACGTCTCTATATCCTCCACAGCATTAACCAGTCAACACGTCTCTATATCCTCCATAGCATTAACCAGTCAACACGTCTCCATACCCTCCATAGCATTAACCAGTCAACACAACACGTCTCTATATCCTCCACAGCATTAACCAGTCAACACGTCTCTATATCCTCAATAGCATTAACCAGTCAACACAACACGTCTCTATATCCTCCACAGCATTAACCAGTCAACACGTCTCTATACCCTCCATAGCATTAACCAGTCAACACAACACGTCTCTATATCCTCCACAGCATTAACCAGTCAACACGTCTCTATATCCTCAATAGCATTAACCAGTCAACACAACACGTCTCTATATCCTCAATAGCATTAACCAGTCAACATGTCTCTATATCCTCGATAGCATTAACCAGTCAACATGTCTCTATATCCTCCATAGCATTAACCAGTCAACACGTCTCTATATCCTCCATAGCATTAACCAGTCAACACGTTTCTATATCCTCCATAGCATTAACCAGTCAACACGTCTCTATATCCTCCATAGCATTAACCAGTCAACACGTCTCTATATCCTCCATAGCATTAACCAGTCAACACGTCTCTATATCCTCCATAGCATTAACCAGTCAACACGTCTCTATATCCTCCATAGCATTAACCGGTCAACACAACACGTCTCTATACCCTCCATAGCATTAACCAGTCAACACGTCTCTATATCCTCCATAGCATTAACCGGTCAACACAACACGTCTCTATACCCTCCATAGCATTAACCAGTCAACACGTCTCTATATCCTCCATAGCATTAACCAGTCAACACGTCTCTATATCCTCCATAGCATTAACCGGTCAACACAACACGTCTTTATACCCTCCATAGCATTGACCAGTCAACACGTCTCTATATCCTCCATAGCATTAACCAGTCAACACGTCTCTATACCCTCCATAGCATTAACCAGTCAACACGTCTCTATACCCTCCATAGCATTAACCAGTCAACACGTCTCTATATCCTCCATAGCATTAACCAGTCAACACGTCTCTATATCCTCCATAGCATTAACCAGTCAACACGTCTCTATATCCTCCATAGCATTAACCGGTCAACACAACACGTCTCTATACCCTCCATAGCATTAACCAGTCAACACGTCTCTATATCCTCCATAGCATTAACCAGTCAACACGTCTTTATATCCTCCATAGCATTAACCAGTCAACACGTCTCTATATCCTCCACAGCATTAACCAGTTAACAAAACACGTCTCTATATCCTTCACAGCATTAACCAGTCAACACAACAATTCTCTATATCCTCCATGGCATTAACCAGTCAACACAACACGTCTCTATGTCCTCCATAGCATTAACCAGTCAACACAACATGTCTCATAATCCTCCATAGCATTAACCAGTCAACACGTCTCTATATCCTCCACAGCATTAACCAGTCAACACGTCTCTATATCCTCCATAGCATTAACCAGTCAACACAACACGTCTCATAATCCTCCATAGCATTAACCAGTCAACACGTCTCTATATCCTCCATAGCATTAACCAGTCAACACGTCTCTATATCCTCCATAGCATTAACCAGTCAACACAACACGTCTCTATATCCTCCATAGCATTAACCAGTCAACACGTCTCTATATCCTCCATAGCATTAACCAGTCAACACGGCTCTATATCCTCCACATCATTAACCAGTCAACACGTCTCTATATCCTCCATAGCATTAACCAGTCAACACAACACGTCTCATAATCCTCCATAGCATTAACCAGTCAACACGTCTCTATATCCTCCATAGCATTAACCAGTCAACACAACAAGTCTCTATATCCTCCATAGCATTAACCAGTCAACACGTCTCTATATCCTCCATAGCATTAACCAGTCAACACGTCTCTATATCCTCCATAGCATTAACCAGTCAACACGTCTCTATATCCTCCATAGCATTAACCGGTCAACACGTCTCTATACCCTCCACAGCATTAACCAGTCAACACAACACGTCTCTATACCCTCCATAGCATTAACCAGTCAACACGTCTCTATATCCTCCGTAGCATTAACCTGTCAACACGTCTCTATATCCTCCATAGCATTAACCAGTCAACACGTCTCTATACCCTCCATAGCATTAACCTGTCAACACGTCTCTATATCCTCCACAGCATTAACCAGTCAACACAACACGTCTCTATATCCTCCGTAGCATTAACCTGTCAACACGTCTCTATATCCTCCACATCATTAACCAGTCAACACGTCTCTATATCCTCCACAGCATTAACCAGTAAACACGTCTCTATATCCTCCACAGCATTAACCAGTCAACACGTCTCTATATCCTCCATAGCATTAACCAGTCAACACAACACGTCTCTATATCCTCCATAGCATTAACCAGTCAACACGTCTCTATACCCTCCATAGCATTAACCAGTCAACACGTCTCTATATCCTCCACAGCATTAACCAGTCAACACGTCTCTATATCCTCCATAGCATTAACCCGTCAACACGTCTCTATATCCTCCACAGCATTAACCAGTCAACACGTCTCTATATCCTCCATAGCATTAACCGGTCAACACAACACGTCTCTATATCCTCCATAGCATTAACCAGTCAACACGTCTCTATACCCTCCATAGCATTAACCAGTCAACACGTCTCTATATCCTCAAATAGCATTAACCAGTCAACACGTCTCTATACCCTCCATAGCATTAACCAGTCAACACGTCCCTACATCCTCCATAGGATTAACCAGTCAACACGTCTCTATATCCTCCATAGCATTTAACCAGTCAACATATCTCTATATCCTCCATAGCATTAACCGGTCAACACGTCTCTATATCCTCCATAGCATTAACCAGTCAACATATCTCTATATCCTCCATAGCATTAACCAGTCAACACGTCTCTATATCCTCCATAGCATTAACCAGTCAACACGTCTCTATATCCTCCACAGCATTAACCAGTCAACACGTCTCTATATCCTCCATAGCATTAACCAGTCAACACGTCTCCATACCCTCCATAGCATTAACCAGTCAACACAACACGTCTCTATATCCTCCACAGCATTAACCAGTCAACACGTCTCTATTTCCTCAATAGCATTAACCAGTCAACACAACACGTCTCTATATCCTCCACAGCATTAACCAGTCAACACGTCTCTATACCCTCCATAGCATTAACCAGTCAACACAACACGTCTCTATATCCTCCACAGCATTAACCAGTCAACACGTCTCTATATCCTCAATAGCATTAACCAGTCAACACAACACGTCTCTATATCCTCAATAGCATTAACCAGTCAACATGTCTCTATATCCTCGATAGCATTAACCAGTCAACATGTCTCTATATCCTCCATAGCATTAACCAGTCAACACGTCTCTATATCCTCCATAGCATTAACCAGTCAACACGTTTCTATATCCTCCATAGCATTAACCAGTCAACACGTCTCTATATCCTCCATAGCATTAACCAGTCAACACGTATCTATATCCTCCATAGCATTAACCAGTCAACACGTCTCTATATCCTCCATAGCATTAACCAGTCAACACGTCTCTATATCCTCCATAGCATTAACCGGTCAACACAACACGTCTCTATACCCTCCATAGCATTAACCAGTCAACACGTCTCTATATCCTCCATAGCATTAACCGGTCAACACAACACGTCTCTATACCCTCCATAGCATTAACCAGTCAACACGTCTCTATATCCTCCATAGCATTAACCAGTCAACACGTCTCTATATCCTCCATAGCATTAACCGGTCAACACAACACGTCTTTATACCCTCCATAGCATTAACCAGTCAACACGTCTCTATATCCTCCATAGCATTAACCAGTCAACACGTCTCTATACCCTCCATAGCATTAACCAGTCAACACGTCTCTATATCCTCCATAGCATTAACCAGTCAACACGTCTCTATATCCTCCATAGCATTAACCAGTCAACACGTCTCTATATCCTCCATAGCATTAACCGGTCAACACAACACGTCTCTATACCCTCCATAGCATTAACCAGTCAACACGTCTCTATATCCTCCATAGCATTAACCAGTCAACACGTCTTTATATCCTCCATAGCATTAACCAGTCAACACGTCTCTATATCCTCCACAGCATTAACCAGTTAACAAAACACGTCTCTATATCCTTCACAGCATTAACCAGTCAACACAACAATTCTCTATATCCTCCATAGCATTAACCAGTCAACACAACACGTCTCTATATCCTCCATAGCATTAACCAGTCAACACAACATGTCTCATAATCCTCCATAGCATTAACCAGTCAACACGTCTCTATATCCTCCACAGCATTAACCAGTCAACACGTCTCTATATCCTCCATAGCATTAACCAGTCAACACAACACGTCTCATAATCCTCCATAGCATTAACCAGTCAACACGTCTCTATATCCTCCATAGCATTAACCAGTCAACACGTCTCTATATCCTCCATAGCATTAACCAGTCAACACAACACGTCTCTATATCCTCCATAGCATTAACCAGTCAACACGTCTCTATATCCTCCATAGCATTAACCAGTCAACACGGCTCTATATCCTCCACATCATTAACCAGTCAACACGTCTCTATATCCTCCATAGCATTAACCAGTCAACACAACACGTCTCATAATCCTCCATAGCATTATCCAGTCAACACGTCTCTATATCCTCCATAGCATTAACCAGTCAACACGTCTCTATATCCTCCATAGCATTAACCAGTCAACACAACAAGTCTCTATATCCTCCATAGCATTAACCAGTCAACACGTCTCTATATCCTCCATAGCATTAACCAGTCAACACGTCTCTATATCCTCCATAGCATTAACCAGTCAACACGTCTCTATATCCTCCATAGCATTAACCGGTCAACACGTCTCTATACCCTCCACAGCATTAACCAGTCAACACAACACGTCTCTATACCCTCCATAGCATTAACCAGTCAACACGTCTCTATATCCTCCGTAGCATTAACCTGTCAACACGTCTCTATATCCTCCATAGCATTAACCAGTCAACACGTCTCTATACCCTCCATAGCATTAACCTGTCAACACGTCTCTATATCCTCCACAGCATTAACCAGTCAACACAACACGTCTCTATATCCTCCGTAGCATTAACCTGTCAACACGTCTCTATATCCTCCACATCATTAACCAGTCAACACGTCTCTATATCCTCCACAGCATTAACCAGTAAACACGTCTCTATATCCTCCATAGCATTAACCAGTCAACACGTCTCTATACCCTCCATAGCACTAACCAGTCAACACGTCTCTATACCCTCCATAGCATTAACCAGTCAACACGTCTCTATACCCTCCATAGCATTAACCAGTCAACACGTCTCTATATCCTCCACAGCATTAACCAGTCAACACGTCTCTATATCCTCCATAGCATTAACCAGTCAACACGTCTCTATATCCTCCATAGCATTAACCAGTCAACACGTCTCTATATCCTCCATAGCATTAACCAGTCAACACGTCTCTATATCCTCCATAGCATTAACCAGTCAACACGTCTTTATATCCTCCATAGCATTAACCAGTCAACACGTCTCTATATCCTCCACAGCATTAACCAGTTAACAAAACACGTCTCTATATCCTTCACAGCATTAACCAGTCAACACAACAATTCTCTATATCCTCCATAGCATTAACCAGTCAACACAACACGTCTCTATATCCTCCATAGCATTAACCAGTCAACACAACATGTCTCATAATCCTCCATAGCATTAACCAGTCAACACGTCTCTATATCCTCCACAGCATTAACCAGTCAACACGTCTCTATATCCTCCATAGCATTAACCAGTCAACACAACACGTCTCATAATCCTCCATAGCATTAACCAGTCAACACGTCTCTATATCCTCCATAGCATTAACCAGTCAACACGTCTCTATATCCTCCATAGCATTAACCAGTCAACACAACACGTCTCTATATCCTCCATAGCATTAACCAGTCAACACGTCTCTATATCCTCCATAGCATTAACCAGTCAACACGGCTCTATATCCTCCACATCATTAACCAGTCAACACGTCTCTATATCCTCCATAGCATTAACCGGTCAACACAACACGTCTCTATACCCTCCATAGCATTAACCAGTCAACACGTCTCTATATCCTCCATAGCATTAACCGGTCAACACAACACGTCTCTATACCCTCCATAGCATTAACCAGTCAACACGTCTCTATATCCTCCATAGCATTAACCAGTCAACACGTCTCTATATCCTCCATAGCATTAACCGGTCAACACAACACGTCTTTATACCCTCCATAGCATTAACCAGTCAACACGTCTCTATATCCTCCATAGCATTAACCAGTCAACACGTCTCTATACCCTCCATAGCATTAACCAGTCAACACGTCTCTATATCCTCCATAGCATTAACCAGTCAACACGTCTCTATATCCTCCATAGCATTAACCAGTCAACACGTCTCTATATCCTCCATAGCATTAACCGGTCAACACAACACGTCTCTATACCCTCCATAGCATTAACCAGTCAACACGTCTCTATATCCTCCATAGCATTAACCAGTCAACACGTCTTTATATCCTCCATAGCATTAACCAGTCAACACGTCTCTATATCCTCCACAGCATTAACCAGTTAACAAAACACGTCTCTATATCCTTCACAGCATTAACCAGTCAACACAACACGTCTCTATATCCTCCATAGCATTAACCAGTCAACACATCTCTATATCCTCCATAGCATTAACCAGTCAACACGTCTCTATATCCTCCATAGCATTAACCAGTCAACACGTCTCTATATCCTCCACAGCATTAACCAGTCAACACAACACGTCTCTATATCCTCCATAGCATTAACCAGTCAACACATCTCTATATCCTCCATAGCATTAACCAGTCAACACGTCTCTATATCCTCCATAGCATTAACCAGTCAACACGTCTCTATATCCTCCATAGCATTAACCAGTCAACACGTCTCTATATCCTCCACAGCATTAACCAGTCAACACAACACGTCTCTATATCCTCCATAGCATTAACCAGTCAACACAACACGTCTCTATATCCTTCATAGCATTAACCAGTCAACACGTCTCTATACCCTCCATAGCATTAACCAGTCAACACGTCTCTATATCCTCCACAGCATTAACCAGTCAACACGTCTCTATAGCCAGCATAGCATTAACCGGTCAACACAACACGTCTCTATATCCTCCATAGCATTAACCAGTCAACACGTCCCTACATCCTCCATAGAATTAACCAGTCAACACAACACGTCTCTATATCCTCCATAGCATTAACCAGTCAACACGTCTCTATATCCTCCATAGCATTAACCAGTCAACACGTTTCTATATCCTTCACAGCATTAACCAGTCAACACGTCTCTATATCCTCCATAGCATTAACCAGTCAACACGTCTCTATATCCTCCATAGCATTAACCAGTCAACACAACACGTCTCTATATCCTCCACAGCATTAACCAGTCAACACGTCTCTATATCCTCCATAGCATTAACCAGTCAACACAACACGTCTCTATATCCTCCACAGCATTAACCAGTCAACACGTCTCTATATCCTCCATAGCATTAACCAGTCAACACGTCTCTATATCCTCCATAGCATTAACCAGTCAACACCTCTCTATATCCTCCATAGCATTAACCAGTCAACACGTCTCTATATCCTCCATAGCATTAACCAGTCAACACAACACGTCTCTATATCCTCCATAGCATTAACCAGTCAACACGTCTCTATATCCTCCACAGCATTAACCAGTCAACACGTCTCTATATCCTCCATAGCATTAACCAGTCAACACGTCTCTATATCCTCCACAGCATTAACCAGTCAACACAACACGTCTCTATATCCTCCATAGCATTAACCAGTCAACACAACACGTCTCTATATCCTCCACAGCATTAACCAGTCAACACGTCTCTATATCCTCCACAGCATTAACCAGTCAACACGTCTCTATATCCTTCATAGCATTAACCAGTCAACACGTCTCTATATCCTCCACATCATTAACCAGTCAACACAACACGTCTCTATATCCTTCATAGCATTAACCAGTCAACACGTCTCTATATCCTTCATAGCATTAACCAGTCAACACAACACGTCTCTATATCCTTCATAGCATTAACCAGTCAACACGTCTCTATATCCTTCATAGCATTAACCAGTCAACACGTCTCTATATCCTCCATAGCATTAACCAGTCAACACGTCTCTATATCCTCCATAGCATTAACCAGTCAACACGTCTCTATATCCTCCACATCATTAACCAGTCAACACAACACGTCTCTATATCCTTCATAGCATTAACCAGTCAACACGTCTCTATATCCTTCATAGCATTAACCAGTCAACACAACACGTCTCTATATCCTTCATAGCATTAACCAGTCAACACGTCTCTATATCCTCCATAGCATTAACCAGTCAACACGTCTCTATATCCTCCATAGCATTAACCAGTCAACACGTCTCTATATCCTCCATAGCATTAACCAGTCAACACGTCTCTATATCCTTCATAGCATTAACCAGTCAACACGTCTCTATATCCTCCACAGCATTAACCAGTCAACACGTCTCTATATCCTCCGTAGCATTAACCAGTCAACACGTCTCTATACCCTCCATAGCATTAACCAGTCAACACGTCTCTATATCCTCCATAGCATTAACCAGTCAACACGTCTCTATACCCTCCATAGCATTAACCAGTCAACACAACAAGTCTCTATATCCTCCATAGCATTAACCAGTCAACACGTCTCTATATCCTCCATAGCATTAACCAGTCAACACATCTCTATATCCTCCATAGCATTAACCAGTCAACACGTCTCTATATCCTCCATAGCATTAACCAGTGAACACGTCTCTATATCCTCCACAGCATTAACCAGTCAACACAACACGTCTCTATATCCTCCATAGCATTAACCAGTCAACACAACACGTCTCTATATCCTTCATAGCATTAACCAGTCAACACGTCTCTATACCCTCCATAGCATTAACCAGTCAACACGTCTCTATATCCTCCACAGCATTAACCAGTCAACACGTCTCTATAGCCAGCATAGCATTAACCGGTCAACACAACACGTCTCTATATCCTCCATAGCATTAACCAGTCAACACGTCCCTACATCCTCCATAGAATTAACCAGTCAACACAACACGTCTCTATATCCTCCACAGCATTAACCAGTCAACACGTCTCTATATCCTCAATAGCATTAACCAGTCAACACAACACGTCTCTATATCCTCCATAGCATTAACCAGTCAACACGTCTCTATATCCTCCATAGCATTAACCAGTCAACACGTTTCTATATCCTTCACAGCATTAACCAGTCAACACGTCTCTATATCCTCCATAGCATTAACCAGTCAACACAACACGTCTCTATATCCTCCACAGCATTAACCAGTCAACACGTCTCTATATCCTCCATAGCATTAACCAGTCAACACAACACGTCTCTATATCCTCCATAGCATTAACCAGTCAACACGTCTCTATATCCTCCATAGCATTAACCAGTCAACACAACACGTCTCTATATCCTCCATAGCATTAACCAGTCAACACGTCTCTATATCCTCCACAGCATTAACCAGTCAACACGTCTCTATATCCTCCATAGCATTAACCAGTCAACACGTCTCTATATCCTCCACAGCATTAACCAGTCAACACAACACGTCTCTATATCCTCCATAGCATTAACCAGTCAACACAACACGTCTCTATATCCTCCACAGCATTAACCAGTCAACACGTCTCTATATCCTCCACAGCATTAACCAGTCAACACGTCTCTATATCCTTCATAGCATTAACCAGTCAACACGTCTCTATATCCTCCACATCATTAACCAGTCAACACAACACGTCTCTATATCCTTCATAGCATTAACCAGTCAACACGTCTCTATATCCTTCATAGCATTAACCAGTCAACACAACACGTCTCTATATCCTTCATAGCATTAACCAGTCAACACGTCTCTATATCCTTCATAGCATTAACCAGTCAACACGTCTCTATATCCTTCATAGCATTAACCAGTCAACACGTCTCTATATCCTCCATAGCATTAACCAGTCAACACGTCTCTATATCCTCCACATCATTAACCAGTCAACACAACACGTCTCTATATCCTTCATAGCATTAACCAGTCAACACGTCTCTATATCCTTCATAGCATTAACCAGTCAACACAACACGTCTCTATATCCTTCATAGCATTAACCAGTCAACACGTCTCTATATCCTCCATAGCATTAACCAGTCAACACGTCTCTATATCCTCCATAGCATTAACCAGTCAACACGTCTCTATATCCTCCATAGCATTAACCAGTCAACACGTCTCTATATCCTCCACAGCATTAACCAGTCAACACGTCTCTATATCCTCCATAGCATTAACCAGTCAACACGTCTCTATATCCTCCGTAGCATTAACCAGTCAACACAACACGTCTCTATATCCTCCATAGCATTAACCAGTCAACACGTCTCTATATCCTCCACAGCATTAACCAGTCAACACGTCTCTATATCCTCCACAGCATTAACCAGTCAACACGTCTCTATATCCTCCATAGCATTAACCAGTCAACACAACACGTCTCTATATCCTCCATAGCATTAACCAGTCAACACGTCTCTATATCCTCCATAGCATTAACCAGTCAACACGTCTCTATATCCTCCATAGCATTAACCAATCAACACGTCTCTATATCCTCCATAGCATTAACCTGTCAACACGTCTCTTTATCCTATATCCTGTCTCTCACTGTTCAAATAAATCTACCATTAAAATTATAGACTGATAATTTCTAAAATCAGCAGGGGATCAAATACTTTTTCCCCCTCACTGTATATATATATATATATGTGTGTGTGTTTATGTGTGGGTGTATGTCTGAGGTAGAGTAAAATCCCGGCCGTGGTGTAGCAAGCAGCCTCCAGCCTTCACTTTGCATTTTGAGTGAGACTAAAGATTAAAGCTCCCCTCCCAGCAGCTCTCTAACAGGGCACAGCCCAATTATACCTCTCTGGACCTGCACCACAGACCACAGAGAGAGAGGAGGGATAAAGAGGGGGGGGGGGGGGGGGGGGGTGAGAGGTGAGAGCAAGAGGAAGGAAGGAAAGACAGTGTATGCAAGAATGGGAAGAGCAGATGGAGAGAACAGAGAGGGAGGGAGCAAACAAAAGTAGTGTACTATAACGGGAAAAAGGTGACAATTGGGAAGCGCCCGTTGTCACCAGACCAATCCCGTCACTATGCCTTGTGCTTCAACTGAATAAGGAACTGTGCCAGATCTATAGATCTGTCTGAGTCCCAGTTAGTGTTGGTTTACTAGCAGTCTAGTGAGTTACGGTTCCTTCCGGTTCCTTCCTAATTCCTCCAAGCCTCCGTCATCAGCTCACGGAGAACAGCACAGCAGGCAGCCACAGATCACATGAAGAGTGAAGGTTGAGGAGGAGGTGGGCAGACAGAAGCAGGTTAAATCTTCTTCCTCATTTCCCTTTTCCCCCCCAAGCCGCCAAAACTGTTCACAGAGATTATACAGTTGGTGTTTGTAACTATCAAAGAGACGAGAGATGAAACGAGGAGGAGATCGAATTAGTGCACTTTCTCAATCTTTCTAGCTTATTCTCAGGTACAGGCTCATTACACTGAGTGAATGGAAGAGGAAGGAAGGGAGGGGGAGAGGGCAGGTGTGTGTGTGTGAAGACTTAATTCTGAGAAGCCTGCGTCAATGGTATAAGTGTGAGCCTTAGCGCTAGCCAGTGTGAGCCTTAGCGCTAGCCAGTGTGAGCCTTAGCGCTAGCCAGTGTGAGCCTTAGCGCTAGCCAGTGTGAGCCTTAGCGCTAGCCAGTGTGAGCCTTAGCGCTAGCCAGTGTGAGCCTTAGCGCTAGCCAGTGTGAGCCTTAGCGCTAGCCAGTGTGAGCCTTAGCGCTAGCCAGTGTGAGCCTTAGCGCTAGCCAGTGTGAGCCTTAGCGCTAGCCAGTGTGAGCCTTAGTGCTAGCCAGTGTGAGCCTTAGCGCTAGCCAGTGTGAGCCTTAGCGCTAGCCAGTGTGAGCCTTAGCGCCAGCCAGTGTGAGCCTTAGCGCCTGCCAGTGTGAGCCTTAGCGCCTGCCAGTGTGAGCCTTAGCGCCTGCCAGTGTGAGTATGTGTGGCTGAACTGAATATTCCAAGAAGATGGATTTCAGCTATTCCAATGACTCACGAAGAGTTGCAAGTTCAAGCTTCTGTATAACCTGTAAATCACTTGTCCTCAAAATGGACAAATGAACCAAAGAACCTCCCTCTGGCCTCATCTCTCCCAACCCTGCTGGTTGAAGTAAAAGGCTAGATAAATAAGGCATGGCTGTGGGGTCACTGAGGCGTGACCTTTCGGCCCATTTGCTGTGGCACTGCAGCAGGGGGACAAGAGTGCAGCCTCAGCCCTGGTCTGCTGCCCACTCCTCTGGCTCCTCCAGCCCTGCCGCTGCAGACGATGCATTTTAATCAGCGCTGCGATAGGATGGCTGGGGCAGTGCATCAAGCTTAACAAGGCTGAGAGAAGCCTTTCATTTACCCACATGCTGGTAACAAATGGACCGGGCAACCACGCAAGACAACCCCCCTCCCTCGCTGTCCTTCAATATCTCACTGTTATGACACAATGTCTGTCTCCTTCCCTCCAGCTCACTCCATCTCTGTTTCTTCCCCACTGTATTAGCGTGCTCTCTCATTCCTCTCCTCCCTCCCCACCCTCACGTCCTCCCTCTGTCTTTTTCCCTCCCGTCTCTGCCTCTCTCCGTCGCTCATCCTCTACCGCCTCTCTCCGTCGCTCATCCTCTACCGCCTCTCTCCGGCGCTCATCCTCTACCGCCTCTCTCCGGCGCTCATCCTCTACCGCCTCTCTCCGGCGCTCATCCTCTACCGCCTCTCTCCGGCGCTCATCCTCTACCGCCTCTCTCCGGCGCTCATCCTCTACCGCCTCTCTCCGGCGCTCATCCTCTACCGCCTCTCTCCGGCGCTCATCCTCTACCGCCTCTCTCTGGCGCTCATCCTCTACCGCCTCTCTCCGTCTATCTCGTCATCTACTCCTCTAGTCTTTCAGCTCCTCCCCTCGCCTACCTCTTCTCCTTGTCTTAACCAACAGTGCATCTCTATCAGGTCACATACCCTCCCTTTACCCCTTTCTCTCCTCACCATTTCTCTCTCCTTCCTTCCTTCTACCAGCTTCCTTTCCTCACTCCTGCTCTCCACCTTCCTGCCTTGCTCTCCCCCTTCCTCTCTCCTTCCTCCCTCCTTCCTCCCTCTCCTAGAGGTGTGTGTTGTCCTCCAAGGCAGAGTTCAGCTCCATCACTCATCTGCTCCACAGGTCTCATTAGGGACGGGGCAGGCCAGGAGGGAACATTTTAATAAAAAGATGAATGTGACAATGTCACAACAGTGGGTATACGTATACACACACACACACGAAAGCATACACATGCAAACACACAAATGAACACACACTCGCATACGTCTTTGGGGATCTTGAGAAAGATTAAGCCAGGGATGAGCCTCACACTCACGGAATAAAACTCTTTCATTTGATTTCAAGCCAAATGATTCTCCGCGCTCACACACACTTCAACCTAGCTTGAATAATAGCAACAAAGTCTCCTCTGTGGCTACACAAAAACATACTGATGACAGGGCACCTAGTCAAAATGGGATACACAACCCCCCCCCCCACCACCTACCTACCTCTGCTGCATTGTGCACAATAAGTCTTGCTTCATTAAAGCCAAATCTCATCCACTATCAGTTCACAACCACAGAAGTCGTTTGAACCGCCAGGGAAATACAATTCCATTTCAGGGTTATCTTAATATATGAGCTTGTCTCCCCCTCACTGGTCTGTTGTTATGAGCCAGGCAAACACCCACAATAGCACAATATTGCTCCTGCTCCATCGCACCACAGATTGGAGCTCACAAAGTAATTAGCAGTTTATATATGAGTGTGTGCGTGTGTGTATGTCTATGTGTTAGTGTGCACTCAAGTCCCTGGTCTAATTCGTTCCCTGCTCTAATTTCTCCATCCGTTGTTAGCAGCCGGTTCATTTCACATATCTGGGGGAGAACGTGTCTGTCTGCCCTCTGTATGCTGCAGACTATCCTCTCAGAACACTACGGTGGAATCAGACAGACACCTGCTTTTTACACAAAACTAAACATACACACCTGGAAAAAGTCATATGTTTGTTGTCGAAACAAAGTTGTGATTATTTTGTCAAGATCCGTCAATAAACCAGACAGATCTGCACAAGAGGATCAATTCCTTTTCTGTCTAGATTTCCTTCTCTCACTGTCTTGTCCCATCTCTGTCACCTGATCATCTCCCTTAATCTACCTAGCTATTATCCCCATCCGTCTCCTCTTCCATCTCTCCCCCGAGGCCTCAGTCTTTTTCACTTGTCACAGGAGAGGGAAGGGTCATGGAGTAGAGGACTTATCATACGTGTTGTAGTGTGTAACAGAGTCAGATCGTACAGGATAGTCACCCACAGCTTGAAAAGGAGCCAATAGATATTTTTCAGTGGCAAGTACGTTGTCAAGCATGGCGGTGAGGTAGACGTGTTGGCGTGGCAGGGAGCACGAGTTCAAGCATGGCGGTGAGGTAGACGTGTTGGCGTGGCAGGGAGCACGAGATCAAGCATGGCGGTGAGGTAGACGTGTTGGCGTGGCAGGGAGCACGAGATCAAGCATGGCGGTGAGGTAGACGTGTTGGCGTGGCAGGGAGCACGAGATCAAGCATGGTGGTGAGGTAGACGTGTTGGCGTGGCAGGGAGCACGAGATCAAGCATGGCGGTGAGGTAGACGTGTTGGCGTGGCAGGGAGCACGAGTTCAAGCATGGCGGTGAGGTAGACGTGTTGGCGTGGCAGGGAGCACGAGATCAAGCATGGCGGTGAGGTAGACGTGTTGGCGTGGCAGGGAGCACGAGATCAAGCATGGCGGTGAGGTAGACGTGTTGGCGTGGCAGGGAGCACGAGATCAAGCATGGCGGTGAGGTAGACGTGTTGGCGTGGCAGGGAGCACGAGATCAAGCATGGCGGTGAGGTAGACGTGTTGGCGTGGCAGGGAGCACGAGATCAAGCATGGCGGTGAGGTAGACGTGTTGGCGTGGCAGGGAGCACGAGATCAAGCATGGCGGTGAGGTAGACGTGTTGGCGTGGCAGGGAGCACGAGATCAAGCATGGCAGTGAGGTAGACGTGTTGGCGTGGCAGGGAGCACGAGATCAAGCATGGCGGTGAGGTAGACGTGTTGGCGTGACAGGGAGCACGAGATCAAGCATGGCGGTGAGGTAGACGTGTTGGCGTGGCAGGGAGCATGAGATCAAGCATGGCGGTGAGGTAGACGTGTTGGCGTGGCAGGGAGCATGAGATCAAGCATGGCGGTGAGGTAGACGTGTTGGCGTGGCAGGGAGCACGAGATCAAGCATGGCGGTGAGGTAGACGTGTTGGCGTGGCAGGGAGCACGAGATCAAGCATGGCGGTGAGGTAGACGTGTTGGCGTGGCAGGGAGCACGAGATCAAGCATGGCGGTGAGGTAGACGTGTTGGCGTGACAGGGAGCATGAGATCAAGCATGTTGTGGGAGAGGAAACACGCTCAGCAGAACAGTGAAGCCTGTTACATACTGTACAGAAATAGACCAAAGGAATATCATATGACCTTGTATACATTGATTGGTGAGTGTACAGACAGTGTTGTACAACAGTATAATGTTATATCAATAGAAAATATCAGCCAAGTGTTAGTATATTAGTGGATATGCTGAATGTATGCATGTGAACACATTGCGTGCAGGCTCCTTTATACTCCATCTCCAGGCTTTGCCATTGGAGTTGTCAGGGTTCACAATGCTGTCTGGAAAATCTAAGTAAATTCTAAGCCTTCCCTTTCACAACTGCTTCCCTCCCCATTTCCTCCCTCCTCCCCTTCCTCCATCCCCCCGCCCGTCTTGCCTCCTTCCCCAGTCATCTCTTCCCCTTCCTCCCTCTCACCGTCTTTCCTCCTCCCCTTCATCCCTCCGCCCGTCTTTCCTCCTCCCCTTCATCCCTCCGCCCGTCTTGCCTCCTCCCCTTCCTCTCTCCGCCCGTCTTGCCTCCTCCCCTTCCTCTCTCCGCCCGTCTTGCCTCCTCCCCTTCCTCTCTCCGCCCGTCTTGCCTCCTCCCCTTCCTCTCTCCGCCCGTCTTGCCTCCTCCCCTTCCTCTCTCCGCCCGTCTTGCCTCCTCCCCTTCCTCTCTCCGCCCGTCTTGCCTCCTCCCCTTCCTCTCTCCGCCCGTCTTGCCTCCTCCCCTTCCTCTCTCCGCCCGTCTTGCCTCCTCCATCCCTCCCCCCGTCTTGCCTCCTCCCCTTCCTCTCTCCGCCCATCTTGCCTCCTCCCCTTACCCCCCAATCTTCCATCCCTCCTCCCACCCCCACATCCTCCCCCTTCCCTCCTTGTCCCTCTCTTCTTCCTGCTGCAGGGCAGAGTAGAGCAGTGGACATCAATCTTAAGGCCGGCTTCTCTTCTTTAGCTGTGGCGGGCTGACACAGCCACAGAGCTTCTTACCCAGTTTACAGCACTGACCTGCTGGCTCATCTCTCATTCCCATAAAGAGAGTGAGTGATGGGGTGGCATGGGAAAGAGGGAAAGGGAGGAGGGGAAGGAAGGACAGAGCGACAGACTTATACAGCATGCATGACAATAGCACACGCCTCTCCTCATCTATCCCTCTATCCATCCATCTCTCCCCAACGGTCTAAACCGCTTACAGCGCCCACACACACACACGGGAAGCTAGGACACGAGTATGTAAAGTAAAGAAGCCAGCTCAGAGGAGTCCCAGACTTTTCTTTCCTCAACGACAGACTTGTTGGTATTATAAAGGAGAACTGACAACAATTCAAGGACAAGGCTTAGTAAGAGGAAGTGTGACTAAACCATACGTATAGAAATACACTCCATGTGGTTCACGGTGACACGCACATGTACACACACACACCTTGATCTTGATGGCAGAGTCTATTCCAGGGTTGCAGTGTCTGGAAAGCATACTCAGAGGCTGTTGTGCAAACAGTACTATATCAGAATGGCATAGTCTCTCTGGCCTCTACACCGCTCCTCTCCCACGGGCCTCTACACCGCTCCTCTCCCCCTTTCCCTCCCACTAGGCTAGCCCTGCCTGTGTCCACCGTCCCTCCCCTCCCACTAGCCTAGCTCTGCCTGTGACCACTTTCCCTCCCCCCCACTAGCTCTGCCTGTGACCACTTTCCCTCCCCTCCCACTAGCCCTGCCTGTGACCAGCTTCCCTGCCTCCCACTAGCCCTGACTGTGACCACCCCCCCCCCCCCCCACTAGCCCTGCCTGTGACCACTTTCCCTCCCCTCCCACTAGCCCTGCCTGTGACCACTTTCCCTCCCCTCCCACTAGCCCTGCCTGTGACCACTTTCCCTCCCCTCCCACTAGCCCTGCCTGTGACCACTTTCCCTCCCCTCCCACTAGCCCTGCCTGTGACCACTTTCCCTCCCATCCCACTAGCCCTGCCTGTGACCACTTTCCCTCCCCTCCCACTAGCCCTGCCTGTGACCACTTTCTCTCCCCTCCCACTAGCTCTGCCTGTGACCAGTTTCCCTCCCCTCCCAATTGCTATGCCTGTGACCACTTTCCCTCCCCTCCCACTAGCTCTGTGACCAGTTTCCCTCCCCTCCCAATTGCTCTGCCTGTGACCACTTTCCCTCCCCTCCCACTAGCCCTGCCTGTGACCACTTTCCCTGCCTCCCACTAGCCCTGCCTGTGACCACTTTCCCTCCCCTCCCACTAGCCCTGCCTGTGACCACTTTCCCTCCCCTCCCACTAGCCCTGCCTGTGACCACTTTCCCTCCCCTCCCACTAGCCCTGCCTGTGACCACTTTCCCTCCCCTCCCACTAGCCCTGCCTGTGACCACTTTCCCTCCCCTCCCACTAGCCCTGCCTGTGACCACTTTCCCTCCCCTCCCACTAGCCCTGCCTGTGACCACTTTCCCTCCCCTCCCACTAGCCCTGCCTGTGACCACTTTCCCTCCCCTCCCACTAGCCCTGCCTGTGACCACTTTCCCTCCCCTCCCACTAGCCCTGCCTGTGACCACTTTCCCTCCCCTCCCACTAGCCCTGCCTGTGACCACTTTCCCTCTCCTCCCACTAGCCCTGCCTGTGACCACTTTCTCTCCCCTCCAACTAGCTCTGCCTGTGACCACTTTCCCTCCCCTCCCACTAGCCTACCTCTGCCTGTGACCACTTTCCCTCTCCTCCCACTAGCCCTGCCTGTGACCACTTTCCCTCTCCTCCCACTAGCCCTGCCTGTGACCACTTTCCCTCCCTCCCCTCCCACTAGCCTTGCTTTGCGTGTGACCACTCAGATGTCCATCTCCTACATGCTCCTTCTCTACACTATTAATACCAGGGATCACACCATTCTATCCTAAAAGAGATGTAGAATGTGTCCCAAATGGCCACCCTAGTCACGAGTAGTGTACTAAACATGGAATAGGGTGCCTTTTGGGCCACAATTGTAGAGTCTGGACGGTGTGTTAGCTAGTGGACAGAGGTGGCTGGGACACCTGGCAGATGATGACTGATAGACTGGTGTGGAAACAGCTTCTATAGAGACTTCAGGGTGATGGGAGTGCTGATAGGAGTCCTGCTGGGCTACAACCTCGGTCAACAGAGACAAATCCTGTTCAAATACACACCATTAGCCCAGCGGACCGAGGAGATTACACCTGTAGTCACAGACAGGAAGCACACTAAGACCAAGTCAAACACAACTAGAACTGACAGTGCCAACGGGTAAGGCTATACACCAGACATACCCTGGCACTTACAGTACAGTAGGATCAGGTGTGTGTAGGGGATTTAACAGACTTCGATCATGTGTGGATGAGATGTAAATAGGGCTGAGTGCAGCAGTTTCAAATGGGTGTTTATCGAGTCAATCATTGGCAGACATGGTCACACACACACACTAATGACAACTCAGTAGATATTGAAAGACAACAAGGCTTTTACAATCCAAAATAGCTGTATTTTGTGTTGAGACTAAACATTTGTTAGCGTTTTGACAGTGATGTAGGAGTGCGTTCTAATTCCACCAATGAGGAAAGGAGTCCTGAAAAGGGTCAGAGTAAAAACAGTTGATACAATATGTTTTTGTATGTCCTTTTTCTTAGAGAAAAAGGTTGGACATTTTGAACATTAAAACGTGTTCATCTCCATCTTGTTTCTTGCAAAAATCACCTTTCTTTTCACCCTTCGGCGAGAAAAATGCTCAAAATGTTATTTTGTACAAGATGGATGTCAAACATGAACTACAGGGGTGTTTCTCTGCTCAGGGAAGATGACTGGGACATGGTGGCACTTCATCACCTAAAACTTTCTCTTTGTCCATTTTTGGTTATTGTCTTTTTTGTTTGATTTTCTGATTTCATACATAAAGCTTGGGTTTTTACACAATGCTACAAGGAGGAGTTAAAAAAAAAACGTAAAAAAGAAAATCAATTTACAACTTCTACCTCCCTCCTATACCCAAACACTGTGTTCTCTACAGGTGTACAGGGTAAGGTAGTCACTGTCTATATTCAGTTATCAGGGTGGATCATCCCTTTTTTTCATCGTCTTTGTACCAAATCCATACCATCCCCCCTGTATTTTCAGCTGAGGGAGGAGGGAGGGAGGAGCTCTGGTATCAATCTGGGCGTCTCTAGGTTCTGGAGGGGGCCTGGAGGAGGAGGAGAGCAGAGTAGGGCCCTCTGTGTTCCCAAGGCAGAGCAGAGCAAGGGATCCAGGGACACTAGGACTGTTTGAGGCGTTTGCGTGGGGGTCCCAGGAAGGGGCACTGGGCCGAGGCCAGGGAGCGATAGGCCTCAGCCACCAGGTGGGGGTGGGATGCCACCATGGACTTCCAGCCAGACGTCTCCATCACCTCAGCAGCATGGCTAGAGAGAGAGACAGAGAGAGGTGGGGAGAAAGAGGAAGGGGGGGAGGGACAAAGAGAGAAAAGTCCGAAGGAGAGGAGGAAAGAGTGAGGCAGAGAGCGAGAAGGAGAGATATTAGCACGGTTCTAACCTGGCTGCTCCATCCCATTCCTCCCTCCATCCTCCACACAGGCCTGACAGACTGCATACCACTGGGCCCTGTGGGAATCCCCAGCCTCCTCACACCCTCAGGGTGCAGTACTGCACTATCACGCACACACATACATGGCCTTTAATGACATTTGTTCTGTGTATTAGTGTGTGTGTGTATGTGTATGTTAATGAAAGTGTGTGTGTGTCCAGCAGCAAACCTCCCAGACATCCAGCCCACCTCTGACCCAGTTCCCTGGTAGGGACATGTACCCCCTGCTCCCTCTAATGGCCAATGGGCTGTGAGCTATGAGCTGTGCCTGAGGTTAGCAGACCAGCAAAGGGCACAGAGAGAGCAGCCACAGCTGGAGAGCAGGCAGGGCCCAGAGGGCTGGGGGAGAGGCGAGGAGAGAGAGAAGGGAGGGGGAGATGAAGGAGAAGTAAAATGTAAGGAGAGCGAGTGGAAGAGGAAGACAGGTGGGGGCTAACAGTGGTGTTGACTGCAGGGTGGGGGGAGGGAGAGGTGGGGGCTAACAGTGGTGTTGACTGCGGGGCGGGGGGAGGGAGAGGTGGGGGCTAACAGTGGTGTTGACTGCGGGGCGGGGGGGGGGGGGGGGCTAACAGTGGTGTTGACTGCGGGGCGGGGGGAGGGGGGGGGGCTAACAGTGGTGTTGACTGCGGGGCGGGGGGAGGGAGAGGTGGGGGCTAACAGTGGTGTTGACTGCAGGGCGGGGGGAGGGAGAGGTGGGGGCTAACAGTGGTGTTGACTGCAGGGCGGGGGGAGGGAGAGGTGGGGGCTAACAGTGGTGTTGACTGCAGGGCGGTGGGAGGGAGGTCTGGGGTTTATTGGTTACACTGTGTAGTTTCTTTTCTATATTCGTCCTCCTTATTGATTTCAGTTATTGTCGATGTTGTCCGAGGGAGGAGGGTTGATAGCGCTTTGCAAGCTGGAGTCCCCCATGGTCACTTTCACAACAACAACAATACAGTCAAATTAAACTGTCCTAATGCCCATAACCACAATTAATGACCAGGATTAGGAGTGGAATCACAGGAGAGAGCGAGAGAGAGAGAGAGTAGTAGGAGAGAGAGCTAGAGCGAGAGAGAGAGGACAGAGGAGTAAGAGAGAAAGAGAAGCCAGAATAGGAGAGAAAGAGGACAGAGGAGTTGGAGAAAAAGAGAGAGCGAGATCAGAGTAGTAGAGAGGGGGGTCAGAGCGTAAGGTAACAGGGGAGAGGGTGACTGAGAAAGGAAAAAACGACTCAAAGATGGAGAAAGAAAAGAGTGGATATGTGCAGGAGTAGGGACTGAAGAGAGTACAGAATATAGAGGACCAAGGCCCTCTTCACATAATTAAAATTCCCTTATTGGTATGGCAAGTTCAATGGATGGCCTTCGTCAGTGTTGACTAAAGGGAACAGTAATGTGTTCACATTAATGTTGACGAATCATAAACAACCAGCACATTGAGGAGCAACCTCATGGCATTGGTCATAGAGAATTGCTCTAGTTAAAGGGATACTTCGGGACATTGGCAATGAAGCCCTTTATCTACTTCCCCAAAGACAGGTACAATTGTGGATACCATTTTTACGTCTCTGTGTCCAGTATGAAGGAAGATAGCATTGTCTTGCAAAACTACCTCTAACTAACGTTAGCGCAATGCCGCGAAGTCTATGGCTATCTGCTAGCATGCTACCTCTAACTTCCTTCATACTGGACACAGAGCTATAACAATGGTATCCACCAATTCATCTGACTGAGGAAGTAGATAAAGGGCCTCATTCTGAAATCCCAAAGTATACCTTTTTATCCCTGCCATACAAGTTTAGATTTGTCAAAACATGTTTGCTGCTAAATTGCCCCTGTTAATATGGCATAAAGTTGGTCTGAGAAGAGGTAAAATACTATTTCCAAAAAGAGAAATCGAGCTCCCAGTGAAAATTAATGACGATATTTTTGTGTGTTAGGTATATAGCGAGAGTGTTTTAAGTAAGGGGTATAGTAACGGTATGTGCTAGGTATTTAGCAAGAGTGTTTTGAGTGAGGGGTATAGTAACGGTATGTGCTAGGTATTTAGCAAGAGTGTTTTGAGTGAGGGGTATAGTAACGGTGTGTGCTAGGTATTTAGCAAGAGCGTTTTGAGTGAGGGGTATAGTAACGGTATGTGCTAGGTATTTAGCAAGAGTGTTTTGAGTGAGGGGTATAGTAACGTGTGTGTTAGGTATATAGTGAGTGTTCTGATTGAGGGTTACAGTAACGGTATGTGCTAGGTATTTAGCGAGAGGGTTTTGAGTGAGAGCTACAGTACCGGTGTGTGTGTTTGAGTGAGGAGTATAGAATGAGAGAGGGGTGCAGTGTGTGTGTGTGTGCCACTCACTAGTTGATGAAGTCCACAGCCTGTGTTTTGAGTTGGTCTGCACTGTGCAGGTCTGCCAGGATGAGGATCTCTGCAGTGTTCTCCACAGACAGACTGGTGCACAGAGCATCCTCACACATCACCTTCAGCCTCTCCAGAGCATACTGACAGAGAGATGGGGGGGGGGGGGGGGGGGGGGGGGGAAACTAATACATTTGTATTTGCTATCTATCACCATTTACAATAGGAAATGCTGGACTGTGTAATGATTTCATAACATCAAATTGCTCCTGTCACATCAATGAAGCTAGTTTGACTTTGAGAAAGAGGGAGAGGGTTTGAAAAGGAGTGTTGACAGTGAGTGGTGGAGGTGGAGCGCGGGAACCAGGGAGAGAGCAGAGATCACGGTAGTGTGTAAACACTGAAAGGTGATTTATCTGACGTCATGTTAAACCCTAAGTGTCCAACTCAACACATCCCGGTACAGTACACACCACGGTACAGTACACCAACAGTGTAGACAAACACACACAACTCTGAGGCAGAAAGTCACTCACAAAAGGCCTGGCCACCGTCCACACACTGACAGATAGGTGAGTGTGTCCTTGCGTGCAAATGGGCACATGACATATACACTACATGACCAAAGGTATGGACACCTGCACGTCAAACATCTCATTCCAAAAACATGGACATTAATATGGAGATGGTCCCCGCGTTGCTGCAATAAGAGCCACCACTCTTCTGGGAAGACTTTCCACTAGATGTTGGTACATTGCTGCAGGGACTTGCTTCCATTCAGCCACAAGAGCCTTGGTGAGATCAGGCACTGATGTTGGACGATTAGGCCTGGCTCGCAGTCAGTGTTGCAATTCATCCCAAAGGTGTTCGATGGGGTTGAGGTCAGGGCTCTGTGCAGGCCAGTCAAGTTCTTCCACAGTGATCTCGACAACCCATTTCTGTATGAACCTCGCTTTGTGCACGGGGACATTGTCATGCTGAAACAGGAAAGGGCCTTCCCCAAACTGTTGGCACAAATTTGGAAGCACAGAATCATTTAGAATGTCATTGTATGATGTAGAGTTAAGATGTCCCTTGAGTGGAACTAAGGGGCCTAGCCCAAACCATGAAAAACAGCCCCAGACCATTATTACACCAAACTTTACAGTTGGCACTATACATTGGGGCAAATGGCGTTCTCCTGGCATCCGCCAAACCCAGATTCGTCCATCGGACTGCAAGATGGTGAAGCTTGAGTCATCACTCCAGAGAACGCTTTCCACTGCTCCAGAGTCCAATTGCAGCTCCACTCCAGACGACGCTAGGCTGCTCAGCCATGGAAACCCATTTCATGAAGCTCCTGACAAACAGTTCTTATGCTGACGTTGCTTCCAAAGGCAATTTGGAACTCGGTAGTGAGTGTTGCAACGGAGAGCAGACGATTATTAAGTGCTACGAGCTTCAGCACTCCGTCCCATTCTATGAACTTGTGTGGCCTACCACTTCACGGCTGAGCCGTTGTTGCTCCTAGACGTTTCCACTTCATAATAACAGCACTTACAGTTGACCAGGGCAGCTCTAGCAGGGCAGAAATTTGACAAACTGACTTGTTGGAAAGGTGGCATCCTATGACAGTGCCACGTTGAAAGTCACTGAGCTCTTCAGTAAAGCCATTCTACTGACAATGTTTGTCTATGGAGATTGCATGGCGGTGTGCTTGATTTTATACACCTGTCAGAAACGGCTGTGGCTGAAATAGCCGAATCCACTAACTTGAAGGGGTGTCCACATACCTTTGTATATATAGTGTATGTACCCACACACACGCAAAGCCCCACAACATTGCTAATCTTCAGACAGTAGCCAGGAGGACTGAGGCTGGCGATTCAGGTGTGTGTGTGTGTGTGTGTGTGTGTGTGTGTGTGTGTATTACATAAGAGCTGTACTATTGTGTAGCCAGAGAGGCTGCTGGGATAGCATCAGAAGGGTAAGGAGGACCTTAGTGAGACCTGGCCTTGGCCTCCAGTTATTCCAGCAGCTCCCTACAGAGTTACACACATGTACCGTTATTAAATAAATCACACACACAGCATGAGAAAAGAGAGGGAAGGAAATGAATGGGAGGAGAGGGGATGAATACGGTTAAGATGAGGGAGTGTCACAAAAGGAATCCTTGAGGAGCGAAGGGCAGCACTTAACACAAACAATGTGGGGTGTGTGTGTGTTCGCGCATCAACAGACCTGGGGTCCTAGAAATTACTCAAATATGTTGACAGAAAACCAAGGAAGTTATGGAGGTTGAATTCTGCAACATTCAGATCATTTATTTAGTCACATACACCTCACAAAGACCTAGCTTCATTCTGCACACAGGACCACTACATATGGTACATAGCATCTCACACACATGAACATAACATACTGTATGCCAGGGAACATTATTACATGACATACTCACTCATCCATACAATATGATATCAGATACGATATACACACACCTCATTCCTCCTCCACCCACACTAACCTTGTCAGCCGCAGCCAGCAGGTCGTCAGCCATCTTGTCCAGGTTGGGGGCTTTGCCTGTGTAGATGAAGCACATCATCTCCTTGAACACCTCGGGCTCCACATCGTTGATCTCCACACGGTTCTGGAGGAGGAGAGAAGAGACCCAGGGCAGTGCTCAGAGCCTATATTACCACAACTTCCCAACATCAGACCCATTATGAGAGCTCCATTGACTGTGATCCTGTTCCAGCAGTCTTCCCATGATGCAGTCTGCTTAACTCATTTCAGATAGGTGAAACCAAAAGCTAATTTCTGCACAAAATTAGTTTACATTCCTGTTAGTGAGCATTTTTCCTTGGCCAAGATAATCCATCCACCTGACAGGTGCGGCATATCAAGAAGCTGATTGAATAGCATGAACATTACACAGGTGCACCTTGTGCTGGGGACAATATCTCTCTGCTATCTCTCTCAGAATGACCTTCTTGATCCAAATCAGTCAGGTTTCAAGACTAGTCACTCAACTGAGACTGCTCTTCTCTGTATCACGGAGGCGCTCCGCACTGCTAAAGCTAACTCTCTCTCCTCTGCTCTCATCCTTCTAGACCTATCGGCTGCCTTCGATACTGTGAACCATCAGATCCTCCTCTCCACCCTCTCCGAGTTGGGCATCTCCGGCGCGGCCCACGCTTGGATTGCGTCCTACCTGACAGGTCGCTCCTACCAGGTGGCGTGGCGAGAATCTGTCTCCTCACCACGCGCTCTCACCACTGGTGTCCCCCAGGGCTCTGTTCTAGGCCCTCTCCTATTCTCGCTATACACCAAGTCACTTAGCTCTGTCATAACCTCACATGGTCTCTCCTATCATTGCTATGCAGACGACACACAATTAATCTTCTCCTTTCCCCCTTCTGATGACCAGGTGGCGAATCGCATCTCTGCATGTCTGGCAGACATATCAGTGTGGATGACGGATCACCACCTCAAGCTGAACCTCGGCAAGACGGAGCTGCTCTTCCTCCCGGGGAAGGACTGCCCGTTCCATGATCTCGCCATCACGGTTGACAACTCCATTGTGTCCTCCTCCCAGAGCGCTAAGAACCTTGGCGTGATCCTGGACAACACCCTGTCGTTCTCAACTAACATCAAGGCGGTGGCCCGTTCCTGTAGGTTCATGCTCTACAACATCCGCAGAGTACGACCCTGCCTCACACAGGAAGCGGCGCAGGTCCTAATCCAGGCACTTGTCATCTCCCGTCTGGATTACTGCAACTCGCTGTTGGCTGGGCTCCCTGCCTGTGCCATTAAACCCCTACAACTCATCCAGAACGCCGCAGCCCGTCTGGTGTTCAACCTTCCCAAGTTCTCTCACGTCACCCCGCTCCTCCGCTCTCTCCACTGGCTTCCAGTTGAAGCTCGCATCCGCTACAAGACCATGGTGCTTGCCTACGGAGCTGTGAGGGGAACGGCACCTCAGTACCTTCAGGCTCTGATCAGGCCCTACACCCAAACAAGGGCACTGCGTTCATCCACCTCTGGCCTGCTCGCCTCCCTACCACTGAGGAAGTACAGTTCCCGCTCAGCCCAGTCAAAACTGTTCGCTGCTCTGGCACCCCAATGGTGGAACAAACTCCCTCACGACGCCAGGACAGAGTCAATCACCACCTTCCGGAGACACCTGAAACCCCACCTCTTTAAGGAATACCTAGGATAGGATGAAGCAATCCTTCAGACACCCCCCCGTTAAAAGATTTAGATGCACTATTGTAAAGTGGCTGTTCCACTGGATGTCATAAGGTGAATGCACCAATTTGTAAGTCGCTCTGGATAAGAGCGTCTGCTAAATGACTTAAATGTAAATGTAAATAAAGGCTACTCTAAAATGTGCCGTTTTGTCAGACAACACAATGTTACAGATGTCTCAAGTTGAGGGAGCGTGCAATTAGCATGCTGACTGCAAGAATGTGCACCAGAGCTGTTGCCAGGGATTTGAATGTTCATTTCTCTACAATAAGCCCCCTTAAACACCGTTTTAGAGAATTTGGCAATACATCCAAAAGGCCTCACAACCGCAGACCACGTGTAACCACGCCAGCCCAGGACCTCCACATCTGGATTCCTCACCTGCGAGACTGACAGGGGGGAAGAGGAAGGGGGTGCTGAGGAGTGTTTGTCTGTAATTCTGTAATAAAGCCCTTTTGTGGGGAAAAACTCAATCTGATTTGCTGGGCCTGGCTCCGCAGTGGGCCTATGCCCTCCCAGGCCCACCCATGGCTGCGCCAGGACCCAGTCATGTGAAATCCATAGATTTGGGCCTAATGAATTTATTTCAATTGACTGATTTCCTTATGAACTGTAACTCTGTAAAATTGCTCAGTATAGCTAATTTTACTATCTACTTTATCATTCATGTCACAAACCCACCATGTCTACACCCATAAAACACACACACACACACCAAATAGTTGTGAGCAGACCAGAGCACCTCTGAAACAGTCTGAACACGTTCAACCCCAAAATTGAAAACGACATTTGAGATTTATTTTTTTCCCCCACAGTCTATTCCTGGAATTAATCCGGAGCATTCCTTCCCAACGAACGGTGCCCGCAGCCAACGGCAAGCGCTCTTTATCGCTCGTCGGCACGGTAACGGTAACCTGAACCCTTTTCTCCGCTCCACGAGGCAGAACAAGGCAGTAAACCAATTATGTTGCTGCTTTATCGTCGTCACGGCGACCTGAGGTATTTCAGCGGGGTCAGGCCAGGTATACAGACAGCTCATAGCACATTAATGTTCCACTCTGGACACTAACAAAACAGCACACTACAAATCAACCCATTACACATTAGCACAGACATACACGTGTTGGTTTATCACCAACACACACAAACATTCATGCTGTACAGAGAGTACACGTGATCTTTCATGGTCTACCAACACAGACAGAGTCTACCAACACACACACACACACACACACACACACACACACACACACACACACACACACACACACACACACACACACACACACACACACACACAGAGTCTACCAACACACACACACAGACAGAGTCTACCAACACACACAGACAGAGTCTACCAACACACACAGACAGAGTCTACCAACACACAGACAGAGTCTACCAACACACAGACAGAGTCTACCAACACACACACACAAACACAGACAGAGTCTACCAACACACACACAAACACAGACAGAGTCTACCAACACACACACAGACAGAGTCTACCAACACACAGACAGAGTCTACCAACACACACACACACACAGACAGACAGAGTCTACCAACACACACACACACAGACAGACAGAGTCTACCAACACACACACACACACAGACAGAGTCTACCAACACACACAGACAGAGTCTACCAACACACACACACAGAGTCTACCAACACACAGACAGAGTCTACCAACACACACAAACACAGACAGAGTCTACCAACACACACACAAACACAGACAGAGTCTACCAACACACACACAAACACAGACAGAGTCTACCAACACACACACAGACAGAGTCTACCAACACACAGACAGACAGAGTCTACCAACACACAGACAGACAGAGTCTACCAACACACAGACAGACAGAGTCTACCAACACACAGACAGACAGAGTCTACCAACACACAGACAGACAGAGTCTACCAACACACAGACAGACAGAGTCTACCAACACACAGACAGAGTCTACCAACACACAGACAGAGTCTACCAACACACAGACAGAGTCTACCAACACACACACACACACAGACAGACAGAGTCTACCAACACACACACACACAGACAGACAGAGTCTACCAACACACACACACACACAGACAGAGTCTACCAACACACACAGACAGAGTCTACCAACACACACAGACAGAGTCTACCAACACACAGACAGAGTCTACCAACACACAGACAGAGTCTACCAACACACAGACAGAGTCTACCAACACACAGACAGAGTCTACCAACACACACACACACACAGACAGACAGAGTCTACCAACACACACACACACACACACACACACAGACAGAGTCTACCAACACACACACAAACACAGACAGAGTCTACCAACACACACACAAACACAGACAGAGTCTACCAACACACACACAGACAGAGTCTACCAACACACAGACAGACAGAGTCTACCAACACACAGACAGACAGAGTCTACCAACACACAGACAGACAGAGTCTACCAACACACAGACAGACAGAGTCTACCAACACACAGACAGACAGAGTCTACCAACACACAGACAGAGTCTACCAACACACAGACAGAGTCTACCAACACACAGACAGAGTCTACCAACACACACACACACACAGACAGACAGAGTCTACCAACACACACACACACAGACAGACAGAGTCTACCAACACACACACACACACAGACAGAGTCTACCAACACACACAGACAGAGTCTACCAACACACACAGACAGAGTCTACCAACACACAGACAGAGTCTACCAACACACAGACAGAGTCTACCAACACACAGACAGAGTCTACCAACACACAGACAGAGTCTACCAACACACAGACAGAGTCTACCAACACACACACACACACAGACAGACAGAGTCTACCAACACACACACACACACACACACACACAGACAGAGTCTACCAACACACACACACACAGACAGAGTCTACCAACACACACACACACAGACAGAGTCTACCAACACACACAGACAGAGTCTACCAACACACACAGACAGAGTCTACCAACACACACAGACAGAGTCTACCAACACACACACACAGAGTCTACCAACACACACAGACAGAGTCTACCAACACACACAGACAGAGTCTACCAACACACAGACAGAGTCTACCAACACACAGACAGAGTCTACCAACACACAGACAGAGTCTACCAACACACAGACAGAGTCTACCAACACACAGACAGACAGAGTCTACCAACACACAGACAGACAGAGTCTACCAACACACAGACAGACAGAGTCTACCAACACACAGACAGACAGAGTCTACCAACACACAGACAGACAGAGTCTACCAACACACAGACAGACAGAGTCTACCAACACACAGACAGACAGAGTCTACCAACACACACACAGACAGAGTCTACCAACACACACACAGACAGAGTCTACCAACACACACACAGACAGAGTCTACCAACACACACACACAAACACAGACAGAGTCTACCAACACACACACACACAGACAGAGTCTACCAACACACACACACACACACAGACAGTCTACCAACACACACAGACAGAGTCTACCAACACACACAGACAGAGTCTACCAACACACACAGACAGAGTCTACCAACACACACAGACAGAGTCTACCAACACACACACAGACAGAGTCTACCAACACACACACAGACAGAGTCTACCAACACACACACACACACACACACACACAGACAGAGTCTACCAACACACACACACACACACACACACACACAGAGTCTACCAACACACACACACACACACAGACAGAGTCTACCAACACACACACACACAGACAGAGTCTACCAACACACACACACACACAGACAGAGTCTACCAACACACACACACACACAGACAGAGTCTACCAACACACACAGACACAGACAGAGTCTACCAATACACACACAGGCACAAGGCTTGGCTATTATTGTGTTTATTTACAAACGCATTCATTCTCCCTCTATAGACTGTAGAATCTGTTTTCTCTATCATATGGGGACACATCCCTCCCCCTCTCCCTGATGAAGACGCCCACTTATATAGCAATTAAGATGTATTACCTCGCTGTATGCGTTATAATATCGCCATTTGAGCAGAGCCCGCATCAACATTCTGCCAACACGACCTCTAAATCACTGACATTCAATCTCACCACCTCCCTATCAGATGAGCAGGACTCACCATGGCACGGTGCCAACTCCAAGCAGACAGAGGCAACATTCTGGAAGGGTACAGTAACCGTGTAGACACATTCCTGTCTGAACTAGTGATGATGCAACAGAGAGAAAGATATGTTAAGATCCTCCCCACTGAGACACAGGACTGTTCAGGTCACAACACTGTCAACAGCACTCACCTTTTTACTCTCCTCCATCTCATGCTCAAACATGGCACTGAACACTGGCGATCGGGCTGGAGGGGGGGGGTAGAGAGAGCACATCAAAATCTATTTGTCACATGCACCGAATACAATGCTTACTTACAAGCCCTTAACTCTATTTCTTGAACTGCATTGTTGGTTCAGAAAATATTTACTACATAAACTCAAATAAAAAGTAACATAACAAGGCTATGTACCGAGTCAATGTGCGGGTGTACAGGTTAGTTGAGGTAAGATTGATAGAGCAAGCGTGCGAGAGAGAGAGAGGAGAGAGTGAGAGAAGGAGAAAGAATAGTTCAGTTGGCTGATGTGTCTCCCATCTGTCTGTCTGCCACAGGGGCAGTGTAAAGAATGACAGCCTCCTGTACACACCGTCCTGCTACTGCTACTCCCAAGGCCTAATGAAGCCATCTTCAATGAGTTTGACCAGCAGCACCAGCTCTCACTGAAGACTAGCAGGGCCATGAACCAGGAGATACAGGATGTGCCCCAAATGGCACCCTATTTCCTATATAGTGCACTATTTTTGACCAGGGTAGCACACTAGGGAATAGGATGTAATTTGGGACACACTAAACCACATAGCGTTGTTTAATTCATCAGAGATTTGTCAGAGAGAGAGATAGAGAAACCCAACCCCACAGCAGCACACAATTAAAATGGCTCAAAATGACTCAATAATTGACAGCCATTCCCATTCTCCACAGGGAGACCGTTTCCCCCTCTGAAACATCATTGTTTCATAGTCTACATGTGTTTTTCTAAAAAAGAAATGTGATTCCTCTCGATCAAAGTATGAGACTAGTGTGCTTAGGAGTAGGACAACTGGAGTGTTGTTCCATAGCTGAGAGTTGTTTTGTTGTGAGTGTTGTTCCATAGCTGAGAGCTGTTTTGTTGTGAGTGTTGTTCCATAGCTGAGAGTTGTTTTGTTGTGAGTGTTGTTCCATAGCTGAGAGTTGTTTTGTTGTGAGTGTTGTTCCATAGCTGAGAGTGTTGTTCCATTGCTGAGAGTTGTTTTGTTGTGAGTGTTGTTCCATAGCTGAGAGTTGTTTTGTTGAGAGTGTTGTTCCATAGCTGAGAGCTGTTTTGTTGTGAGCGTTGTTCCATAGCTGAGAGTGTTGTTCCATTGCTGAGAGTTGTTTTGTTGTGAGTGTTGTTCCATAGCTGAGAGTTGTTTTGTTGAGAGTGTTGTTCCATAGCTGAGAGTTGTTTTGTTGTGAGTGTTGTTCCATAGCTGAGAGTTGTTTTGTTGAGAGTGTTGTTCCATAGCTGAGAGCTGTTTTGTTGTGAGCGTTGTTCCATAGCTGAGAGTGTTGTTCCATAGCTGAGAGCTGTTTTGTTGTGAGTGTTGTTCCATAGCTGAGAGCTGTTTTGTTGTGAGCGTTGTTCCATAGCTGAGAGCTGTTTTGTTGTGAGCGTTGTTCCATAGCTGAGAGTGTTGTTCCATAGCTGAGAGTTGTTTTGTTGTGAGTGTTGTTCCATAGCTGAGAGCTGTTTTGTTGTGAGCGTTGTTCCATAGCTGAGAGTTGTTTTGTTGTGAGTGTTGTTCCATAGCTGAGAGTTGTTTTGTTGTGAGTGTTGTTCCATAGCTGAGAGTTGTTTTGTTGTGAGTGTTGTTCCATAGCTGAGAGCTGTTTTGTTGTGAGTGTTGTTCCATAGCTGAGAGTTGTTTTGTTGTGAGCGTTGTTCCATAGCTGAGAGTTGTTTTGTTGTGAGCGTTGTTCCATAGCTGAGAGTTGTTTTGTTGTGAGTGTTGTTCCATAGCTGAGAGCTGTTTTGTTGTGAGTGTTGTTCCATTGCTGAGAGCTGTTTTGTTGTGAGCGTTGTTCCATAGCTGAGAGTGTTGTTCCATAGCTGAGAGTGTTGTTCCATAGCTGAGAGTGTTGTTCCATAGCTGAGAGTTGTTTTGTTGTGAGCGTTGTTCCATAGCTGAGAGTGTTGTTCCATAGCTGAGAGTGTTGTTCCATAGCTGAGAGTGTTGTTCCATAGCTGAGAGCTGTTTTGTTGTGAGTGTTATTCCATAGCTGAGAGCTGTTTTGTTGTGAGTGTTGTTCCATAGCTGAGAGTGTTGTTCCATAGCTGAGAGTGTTGTTCCATAGCTGAGAGTTGTTTTGTTGTGAGTGTTGTTCCATAGCTGAGAGCTGTTTTGTTGTGAGTTGTTCCATAGCTGAGAGTTGTTTTGTTGTGAGTGTTGTTCCATAGCTGAGAGCTGTTTTGTTGTGAGTGTTGTTCCATAGCTGAGAGTTGTTTTGTTGTGAGTGGTGTTCCATAGCTGAGAGCTGTTTTGTTGTGAGTGGTGTTCCATAGCTGAGAGTTGTTTTGTTGTGAGTGTTGTTCCATAGCTGAGAGCTGTTTTGTTGTGAGTGTTGTTCCATAGCTGAGAGTTGTTTTGTTGTGAGTGTTGTTCCATAGCTGAGAGCTGTTTTGTTGTGAGTGTTGTTCCATAGCTGAGAGCTGTTTTGTTGTGAGCGTTGTTCCATAGCTGAGAGTTGTTTTGTTGTGAGCGTTGTTCCATAGCTGAGAGCTGTTTTGTTGTGAGTGGTGTTCCATAGCTGAGAGTGTTGTTCCATAGCTGAGAGTGTTGTTCCATAGCTGAGAGTTGTTTTGTTGTGAGTGGTGTTCCATAGCTGAGAGTTGTTTTGCTGTGAGTGTTGTTCCATAGCTGAGAGTTGTTTTGTTGTGAGCGTTGTTCCATAGCTGAGAGCTGTTTTGTTGTGAGTGTTGTTCCATAGCTGAGAGTTGTTTTGTTGTGAGTGTTGTTCCATAGCTGAGAGCTGTTTTGTTGTGAGTGGTGTTCCATAGCTGAGAGTTGTTTTGTTGTGAGTGTTGTTCCATAGCTGAGAGTTGTTTTGTTGTGAGCGTTGTTCCATAGCTGAGAGTTGTTTTGTTGTGAGTGTTGTTCCATAGCTGAGAGCTGTTTTGTTGTGAGTGTTGTTCCATAGCTGAGAGCTGTTTTGTTGTGAGTGTTGTTCCATAGCTGAGAGCTGTTTTGTTGTGAGCGTTGTTCCATAGCTGAGAGTTGTTTTGTTGTGAGCGTTGTTCCATAGATGAGAGCTGTTTTGTTGTGAGCGTTGTTCCATAGCTGAGAGTTGTTTTGCTGTGAGTGTTGTTCCATAGTTGAGAGTTGTTTTGTTGTGAGTGTTGTTCCATAGCTGAGAGTTGTTTTGTTGTGAGTGGTGTTCCATAGCTGAGAGTTGTTTTGTTGTGAGTGTTGTTCCATAGCTGAGAGTTGTTTTGTTGTGAGTGTTGTTCCATAGCTGAGAGTTGTTTTGTTGTGAGTGTTGTTCCATAGCTGAGAGTTGTTTTGTTGTGAGTGTTGTTCCATAGCTGAGAGTTGTTTTGTTGTGAGTGTTGTTCCATAGCTGAGAGTTGTTTTGTTGTGAGTGTTGTTCCATAGCTGAGAGTTGTTTTGTTGTGAGTGTTGTTCCATAGCTGAGAGTTGTTTTGTTGTGAGTGTTATTCCATAGCTGAGAGTTGTTTTGTTGTGAGTGTTGTTCCATAGGTGAGAGTTGTTTTGTTGTGAGCGTTGTTCCATAGCTGAGAGTTGTTTTGTTGTGAGCGTTGTTCCATAGCTGAGAGTTGTTTTGTTGTGAGCGTTGTTCCATAGCTGAGAGCTGTTTTGTTGTGAGTGGTGTTCCATAGCTGAGAGTGTTGTTCCATAGCTGAGAGTGTTGTTCCATAGCTGAGAGTTGTTTTGTTGTGAGTGTTGTTCCATAGCTGAGAGTTGTTTTGTTGTGAGTGTTGTTCCATAGCTGAGAGTTGTTTTGTTGTGAGTGTTGTTCCATAGCTGAGAGTTGTTTTGTTGTGAGTGTTGTTCCATAGCTGAGAGTTGTTTTGTTGTGAGTGTTATTCCATAGCTGAGAGTTGTTTTGTTGTGAGTGTTGTTCCATAGGTGAGAGTTGTTTTGTTGTGAGCGTTGTTCCATAGCTGAGAGTTGTTTTGTTGTGAGCGTTGTTCCATAGCTGAGAGTGTTGTTCCATAGCTGAGAGTGTTGTTCCATAGCTGAGAGTTGTTTTGTTGTGAGTGGTGTTCCATAGCTGAGAGTTGTTTTGTTGTGAGCGTTGTTCCATAGATGAGAGTTGTTTTGTTGTGAGTGTTGTTCCATAGCTGAGAGCTGTTTTGTTGTGAGTGGTGTTCCATAGCTGAGAGTGTTGTTCCATAGCTGAGAGTGTTGTTCCATAGCTGAGAGCTGTTTTGTTGTGAGTGTTGTTCCATAGCTGAGAGTTGTTTTGTTGTGAGTGTTGTTCCATAGCTGAGAGCTGTTTTGTTGTGAGTTGTTCCATAGCTGAGAGTTGTTTTGTTGTGAGTGTTGTTCCATAGCTGAGAGCTGTTTTGTTGTGAGTGTTGTTCCATAGCTGAGAGTTGTTTTGTTGTGAGTGGTGTTCCATAGCTGAGAGCTGTTTTGTTGTGAGTGATGTTCCATAGCTGAGAGTTGTTTTGTTGTGAGTGTTGTTCCATAGCTGAGAGTTGTTTTGTTGTGAGTGTTGTTCCATAGCTGAGAGCTGTTTTGTTGTGAGTGTTGTTCCATAGCTGAGAGCTGTTTTGTTGTGAGTGTTGTTCCATAGCTGAGAGTTGTTTTGTTGTGAGTGTTGTTCCATAGCTGAGAGCTGTTTTGTTGTGAGTGGTGTTCCATAGCTGAGAGTTGTTTTGTTGTGAGTGTTGTTCCATAGCTGAGAGTTGTTTTGTTGTGAGTGTTGTTCCATAGCTGAGAGCTGTTTTGTTGTGAGTGTTGTTCCATAGCTGAGAGCTGTTTTGTTGTGAGTGTTGTTCCATAGCTGAGAGCTGTTTTGTTGTGAGCGTTGTTCCATAGCTGAGAGTTGTTTTGTTGTGAGCGTTGTTCCATAGCTGAGAGCTGTTTTGTTGTGAGTGTTGTTCCATAGCTGAGAGTTGTTTTGCTGTGAGTGTTGTTCCATAGTTGAGAGTTGTTTTGTTGTGAGTGTTGTTCCATTGCTGAGAGTTGTTTTGTTGTGAGTGTTGTTCCATAGCTGAGAGTTGTTTTGTTGTGAGTGTTGTTCCATAGCTGAGAGTTGTTTTGTTGTGAGTGGTGTTCCATAGCTGAGAGCTGTTTTGTTGTGAGTGATGTTCCATAGCTGAGAGTTGTTTTGTTGTGAGTGTTGTTCCATAGCTGAGAGCTGTTTTGTTGTGAGTGTTGTTCCATAGCTGAGAGTTGTTTTGTTGTGAGTGTTGTTCCATAGCTGAGAGCTGTTTTGTTGTGAGTGGTGTTCCATAGCTGAGAGTTGTTTTGTTGTGAGTGTTGTTCCATAGCTGAGAGCTGTTTTGTTGTGAGTGTTGTTCCATAGCTGAGAGCTGTTTTGTTGTGAGTGTTGTTCCATAGCTGAGAGCTGTTTTGTTGTGAGTGTTGTTCCATAGCTGAGAGCTGTTTTGTTGTGAGCGTTGTTCCATAGCTGAGAGTTGTTTTGTTGTGAGCGTTGTTCCATAGCTGAGAGCTGTTTTGTTGTGAGTGTTGTTCCATAGCTGAGAGTTGTTTTGCTGTGAGTGTTGTTCCATAGTTGAGAGTTGTTTTGTTGTGAGTGTTGTTCCATAGCTGAGAGCTGTTTTGTTGTGAGTGTTGTTCCATAGCTGAGAGTTGTTTTGTTGTGAGCGTTGTTCCATAGCTGAGAGTTGTTTTGTTGTGAGCGTTGTTCCATAGCTGAGAGTGTTGTTCCATAGCTGAGAGTGTTGTTCCATAGCTGAGAGTTGTTTTGTTGTGAGCGTTGTTCCATTGCTGAGAGCTGTTTTGTTGTGAGCGTTGTTCCATAGCTGAGAGTTGTTTTGTTGTGAGCGTTGTTCCATAGCTGAGAGTGTTGTTCCATAGCTGAGAGTGTTGTTCCATAGCTGAGAGTTGTTTTGTTGTGAGCGTTGTTCCATAGCTGAGAGTTGTTTTGTTGTGAGTGTTGTTCCATAGCTGAGAGTTGTTTTGTTGTGAGTGTTGTTCCATAGCTGAGAGCTGTTTTGTTGTGAGTGTTGTTCGATAGCTGAGAGCTGTTTTGTTGTGAGTGTTGTTCCATAGCTGAGAGTTGTTTTGTTGTGAGTGTTGTTCCATAGCTGAGAGCTGTTTTGTTGTGAGTGGTGTTCCATAGCTGAGAGTTGTTTTGTTGTGAGTGTTGCTCCATAGCTGAGAGTTGTTTTGTTGTGAGTGTTGTTCCATAGCTGAGAGCTGTTTTGTTGTGAGTGTTGTTCCATAGCTGAGAGCTGTTTTGTTGTGAGTGTTGTTCCATAGCTGAGAGCTGTTTTGTTGTGAGCGTTGTTCCATAGCTGAGAGTTGTTTTGTTGTGAGCGTTGTTCCATAGCTGAGAGCTGTTTTGTTGTGAGTGTTGTTCCATAGCTGAGAGTTGTTTTGCTGTGAGTGTTGTTCCATAGTTGAGAGTTGTTTTGTTGTGAGTGTTGTTCCATAGCTGAGAGTTGTTTTGTTGTGAGTGTTGTTCCATAGCTGAGAGTTGTTTTGTTGTGAGTGTTGTTCCATAGCTGAGAGTTGTTTTGTTGTGAGTGGTGTTCCATAGCTGAGAGCTGTTTTGTTGTGAGTGATGTTCCATAGCTGAGAGTTGTTTTGTTGTGAGTGTTGTTCCATAGCTGAGAGCTGTTTTGTTGTGAGTGTTGTTCCATAGCTGAGAGTTGTTTTGTTGTGAGTGTTGTTCCATAGCTGAGAGCTGTTTTGTTGTGAGTGGTGTTCCATAGCTGAGAGTTGTTTTGTTGTGAGTGTTGTTCCATAGCTGAGAGCTGTTTTGTTGTGAGTGTTGTTCCATAGCTGAGAGCTGTTTTGTTGTGAGTGTTGTTCCATAGCTGAGAGCTGTTTTGTTGTGAGTGTTGTTCCATAGCTGAGAGCTGTTTTGTTGTGAGCGTTGTTCCATAGCTGAGAGTTGTTTTGTTGTGAGCGTTGTTCCATAGCTGAGAGCTGTTTTGTTGTGAGTGTTGTTCCATAGCTGAGAGTTGTTTTGCTGTGAGTGTTGTTCCATAGTTGAGAGTTGTTTTGTTGTGAGTGTTGTTCCATAGCTGAGAGTTGTTTTGTTGTGAGTGTTGTTCCATAGCTGAGAGTTGTTTTGTTGTGAGCGTTGTTCCATAGCTGAGAGTTGTTTTGTTGTGAGCGTTGTTCCATAGCTGAGAGTGTTGTTCCATAGCTGAGAGTGTTGTTCCATAGCTGAGAGTTGTTTTGTTGTGAGCGTTGTTCCATTGCTGAGAGCTGTTTTGTTGTGAGCGTTGTTCCATAGCTGAGAGTTGTTTTGTTGTGAGCGTTGTTCCATAGCTGAGAGTGTTGTTCCATAGCTGAGAGTGTTGTTCCATAGCTGAGAGTTGTTTTGTTGTGAGCGTTGTTCCATAGCTGAGAGTTGTTTTGTTGTGAGTGTTGTTCCATAGCTGAGAGTTGTTTTGTTGTGAGTGTTGTTCCATAGCTGAGAGCTGTTTTGTTGTGAGTGTTGTTCCATAGCTGAGAGCTGTTTTGTTGTGAGTGTTGTTCGATAGCTGAGAGCTGTTTTGTTGTGAGTGTTGTTCCATAGCTGAGAGTTGTTTTGTTGTGAGTGTTGTTCCATAGCTGAGAGCTGTTTTGTTGTGAGTGTTGTTCCATAGCTGTCTGAGGGTATTATAGAGAGGCAGTGTCGAGCTCGTTCTGCAGTAGACAGAGAGAAGCACCACACACTGTTTTAGATCACATGACCAATAAGAAGCCAATTTAAAGCGTTCCGCTCAGCCAACACACACACTTCCACAGCCCTTTTGATCCTGCTCTGTCCGTCTCCACAGCGATTAACGGCCCGGAGGGTTGTCACAGGAACGGTGGTGGAGAGGGAGAACAATGAGGGGAGTGGGTGTCAACCTAACCCAGGTAGCGGAGGAAGCGAGGGAGAAGGAGAAAAGGAGAGAGGGAGGTGCAGACAGCCAGATGAGGGGGTGGAGAGAGAGAGAAGACCCCAATGCCACAGTAGCACACAATTAAAATGTCTCAAAATGACTGGATAATTGACAGCCATTCTCATTCTCCACAGAGAGAGTTCCTCAAAGTTTCAGTCAGATACTCAGTCATGGGGCTCTATTTGCAGCTGCCATTAACAGCCTGCTCATTGGCAATTTCAACTTCTAAAAGCCAGCACTCCACTATTTTCCAACCCTGGCGCAAGGGTTGGTAATTTACCTATCTTATATCAGCTCGCGTGCGCTGCGGTGGGAGGAGTGGAAATATTTGGGGTGTCTTTAAATACGTGTGCCAATGTCCCAACTTCAAACAGCGCTTGTGGTGATATTTAAGACTCACCAAAAGCTGGATTTTGTGGAAATGCAATTGGTTATAGCATTGATTTGGTCCGTGGAGGCTCACAGTAGCATAATCAGTAGCCTATAAGCAATGTTTTATAAAAAAATAGCATGAGCATCAAAACAGTCAGACATTCACGTGTTTTCTTTACATTTTTATCCATGCAGCTACTGTGATAAGTTTGGACTCATTAGGCCTATGTGCGATGCCCATGGAATGAAAGGTGTCAGTGACTGTAGGAAGTCACTTTAGGAAAATTAAGTTATTGCAATAGACTGCTTGTGTTTTTCCTTTATCATTTTGACAAAAAAAAATCCATCTTCCACTTTTATCTGAACCTAAATGTCAAATTACGGAAATTTCGTTCGCTGTCCTTGGTGCTGAATCCGCACGTAGCCTGTTCATTTGTTTACATTTTACGTGGCAAAGTCACTAACCGGCCATATCAACAGCGATGGTAGACCTATCTTATTATAACGTTTGGGCAATGTCCATGGCTGTTAGCGCAATGTGTGAAGACAAATATTTCCATATTGAAGCCAATATCAAAAAATACATTGGCTATGTTTGTTCTAACTAGGCCTATTGTATGGTTAGTGTGAACTATTTAATAAACTATATTCAATGGATAGGACAAACATCCATGCCTCCGGCCCAAGAGCCCTAAGTCTACGTGTGCACACATTGCCTTATGCTCATGGAACGAGAGATGTGATTTATGTTATCATGCTTCTGACCCAATCCTGTTTAGAAATATTGTTGTTAGTAAAAAAATAAAAAAAATAAAAAGTGCTTTGTTTTTTGCTTTAAAAACCAACTTATTTGAAAGATTCACCATCTATGGGTTTATGGCAGGGATGGGAAACTTTAATGGGGCTGGGGGGCCCCCAAAAATCTAAACTTATCATGAGGGGTCACGGTTGCTTGAGGGTCTGCGAGTAGAACATTTCGTTCCCCCCCCCTCTCCCATTGACAGTAGAAAGCCAAGTTTTACAGTTAATTTTGTGCAATTCTACACATTTTGCCATGGGGTGTAGAGAAAATGTTGCCGTTTTAAAGGTTCAATATGCAGAAATCACTCCGCCATATGATGGCTGCTAAAATTCTGATAGTTCGCCTGATTTCAGTTTGTGACAAAACAAGCAGTGTAGAGAAGCATTGGAACATCTAAACCACTGTGAAATATATTTTCAATAACAAAAATAATGTATTTTCAGCTGTTTAAAGCTGTTGTACAAAACCAAAAGTAAGAGACGCAAAAACAAACTTATGAACGGGTAGCATAGAAATAGTGTACATTAATTAGCGGTAGATCTGTTCAGACTTGCTTTCAATGAGAATGACAGATCTATAACTCACATTTCTATAACTGCTGATAAACACATTTAGAAATGGCACCTTGTGTATTCTACTATTCTAACTCACAACAGTAAGTTGAGACCCCAACTACTATTTCTGTAGAAGTGCAAATATGATCTGTAAGATGGTACCATTATGTTTATAAAACACGAAATTTACGAGTAGTATAACAGTGAGTGGACATTCACCCTCTCTTTATTTTGGATCTTTATCCAGCTCCTTTAAAAAGTATGGATGTTTGTAAAACCCAACATAGTCCACGTTTTCTCTGTATGATATGCCCATGTGGAGCAATTATGGTGCCCTCAACTCAAAATGTAAACATAGCTTATTTAAAACAAGTTGCTGTTTAGTATTTTTTTTATTTATTGTAATTTCACCCCCTTTTTCAATCCAATATCAATCTTGTCTCATTGCTGCAACTCCCCAACGGGCTCACGAGAGGCAAAGGTCGAGTCATGTGTCCACCAAAACATGACCCGCCAAGCCGAGCTTCTTAACACCTGCTCGCTTAACCCGGAAGCCAGCTGCACCAATGTGTCGGAGGAAACACCATTCAACTGACGACCGAAGTCAGGCTGGAGGCGCCCGGCCCGAGCGCAATGAGCCAAGTAAAGCTACCCCGGCCAAAACCTCCCCTTAACCCAGACGACGCTGGGCCAATTGTGCGCCGCACTATGGGACTCCCGGTCATGGCCGGGGATCAAACCCCAGGCTGTAGTGACGCCGCAACACTGCGGTGCAGTGCCTTAGACCGCTGCGCCACTCGGTAGGCCCTGCTGTTCAGTTATTAGAATTATACACTTTCTTTTTAGGCCTTATTGATAGCCAAGTGAATTTAGTCTTGCTTATTGATTATGTTTGGCATGACCACACTGCAATTTACAGTAGGACTACAACGCAAATACATATTTAGTCATGGAGCACGTTCTGATTGGTCAGTGTGGGGCCAAACCTTGACACACACACAATGTGTTTTATAAGACCTTTTGCTCCACCGCCAGCTACTGCGGCCATAATTCTGGTTGTGAAAATTGCTAAAATATTTCTACCGCTACCGCCAGCGCTAAGATTTAACATTGCGTTAGGTTTGTTACAATAGAGCCCATAGTCTGTGTTTGTCATTGATGTGTCAATATCTGTAAGAACTCGGTCAGGTGTTTTGTGTGGTCAGTATGCACGTGCGTGGCGTGCGAGACAAATGTAGTCTTACCTGCCAGGATGGCTTTGTGTGCCTGGAACTCCTGTCCCGCCACACACAGGGAGCAGTCAGTGAAGCGGGAGTGTTCCCACAGCCCTCCCAGCTCATCGGCCAGCCTGCAGTCTGGCACCTTCACCATGTTCATAGTGTTCTGACCTGAGATGTTCACAGAGTCCTGCACCACACTCACCTAAAGGGAGGGAGAGATAGACGGAGACAGGAGACGAGAGAGAAAATGAGAAAGAGAGAGAGAAAAAGAATGAGAAAAAGAAATGTAGAAAAGAAAGAAAAAAGGAAAGACGGAGAAAGGGAAGATCAGTCAGTCAGTCTACTCACACTGTCTACATGACAGCAACAAACAGACAGACATCAGTGGTATTAGACCGTCTATCACCTTACACCTCTAATGGACAAATCAGACAACACACACATCAAACCATATACAGGAAAATCAGCCACTAACAGACAATCTCTGCCACACCAATCAATACATCAACCGTTAAATAAAGCTGCCATGCAAACACACACCTCCAAGAATTAACGGTGTGCTCTGCTCATTTACCACATCCACTCAAACAAGACACTACACAGGCACTTGACTCAGTCTATTAATCATTAGGGTGTGTGTGTATATATTCTCCATGCTGGCTTAGCCACCTGTTTAAGACAACATTGAACATACTAATTTATCTCACTACAGGACAGCGTGCGCCCCACACACAGTCTTGTACAACTAACCTTGTTGGGACACCAAATGTAGTACCATTTAAGATCCAATTTTCCCTCCTAACCTTAACCCTAAACCCCGTAGAAATAGCATTTGACCTTGTGGGGACTAACAAAATGTCCCCAGTTTTTGTTCATTTACTGTTCTTGTGGGGACTTCTGGTCCCCACAAGTATAGTTAAACACGTCCACACACACACTCCTATTAGGTTATCAGCAACCTTTAAAACCACGGAAGTAAAAAAACAAACATCGCCCAATAATTTCCAAGAAGAATCCAAACATTTTGAAGAAGCATTCCTAAGCCTGAAACGATTCCCGGAAAAATATGTTTCATTGCCACTAAAACTGTTCCTAGAAAAAGCTGTGTACTGGCCACAAACTCCCAAATGCATCCCAGTAAGGTGACCTTGCTACTGGTCTGTTCAAACAGGGAGGAATGGAGGCTGCCCCCCATGAAAACACCCTCCCTGTCCCCCTCTCTGTCTGTTCAGACAGGGAGGGATGGAGGCTGCCCCCCATGAAAACACCCTCCCTGTCCCCCTCTCTGTCTGTTCAGACAGGGAGGGATGGAGGCTGCCCCCCATGAAAACACCCTCCCTGTCCCCCTCTCTGTCTGTTCAGGGAGGGATGGAGGCTGCCCCCCATGAAAAACACCCTCCCTGTCCCCCTCTGTCTGTTCAGGGAGGGATGGAGGCTGCCCCCCATGAAAACACCCTCCCTGTCCCCCTCTGTCTGTTCAGGGAGGGATGGAGGCTGCCCCCCATGAAAACACCCTCCCTGTCCCCCTCTCTGTCTGTTCAGACAGGGAGGGATGGAGGCTGCCCCCCATGAAAACACCCTCCCTGTCCCCCTCTGTCTGTTCAGGGAGGGATGGAGGCTGCCCCCCATGAAAACACCCTCCCTGTCCCCCTCTCTGTCTGTTCAGACAGGGAGGGATGGAGGCTGCCCCCCATGAAAAACACCCTCCCTGTCCCCCTCTGTCTGTTCAGGGAGGGATGGAGGCTGCCCCCCATGAAAACACCCTCCCTGTCCCCCTCTGTCTGTTCAGGGAGGGATGGAGGCTGCCCCCCATGAAAACACCCTCCCTGTCCCCCTCTCTGTCTGTTCAGACAGGGAGGGATGGAGGCTGCCCCCCATGAAAACACCCTCCCTGTCCCCCTCTGTCTGTTCAGGGAGGGATGGAGGCTGCCCCCCATGAAAACACCCTCCCTGTCCCCCTCTGTCTGTTCAGGGAGGGATGGAGGCTGCCCCCCATGAAAAACACCCTCCCTGTCCCCCTCTCTGTCTGTTCAGACAGGGAGGGATGGAGGCTGCCCCCCATGAAAAACACCCTCCCTGTCCCCCTCTGTCTGTTCCTCTCTCCGTTCCTCTGTCCGCCCATCTGACTCAGGCAGAGACGAAAGGGGAGAAAAACACACAATGAAAAAGTGTGTGGCAAGCAGGAAATTGAATGTCAAGGACCCTTGTTTGCTCCTGATGGAGGTATAAGTGTTAGCCTGGAGGGGAGAGAAAGACAGGGCGGGAGGGTTAGACATGGAGAATAAAAGACTGGGAGAAAAAAGGCAGGACAGGGTGACAGAGAAATAATAGGAGGGTATAGGATCCCAAGGAGGAAATAGACTAATAAACACAAGCTCATTTCCTGTGATGACATTACAGGAACACAGTACAAAGAAATGGTGATGTTGAGAGGAGAGCATTGTGACCACGAGTATTGTGTATTACTGTGTGTGGGGCACAGTCTGGTACCCACAGCTGGCTCCATAAATCACACTCCAGGGGGACTTGAGTATGAATGATGTACATCCATCTCCACACACACAAGTTACTCATAAGACACTGATTAGCAACTCATACAAGGACTGGGAGAGACGGACATGCGTGGAGGAGAGATGAAGATTGTGATGAGAGAGCGAAGGAGAAAGAAGACAGTATAGGAGGGAGATTAAAAGAGGTAAACTGGAGACTGAGTAAGAGGGAGATAACAGGTAAGTCAACACAGACAGCACTGGGTCTGTTGAGATGCACTCTGTATGGCCACGTCTCAAAAAGCACCCTATTCCCTATATAGTGCTCAACTGTTGACTGTAGGGAATGGGTGCCAATTGTGCAGCACTCATTATCTATAGTGGTAAATACAGATGGGAGTGTTTCTGTTTCATGTGTGTCTGTTGGTATAAATAAACCAATAAGCATGGCGGTGCACTCAGCCGCTGTATGGCCACGCTAGGCTAGCCACGCTAGGCTAGCCACGCTAGGCTAATCACACTGGCTAACCAGGCCCATTATTCCATCAACTAACCAGGTGGAAACAACACTTTGCTGTAGCTCTGCAGCTAGCTCCTATATACACACACTGACTGAACTACTGTCTTCACCCCTCTGTCATGTTCTCCTGTCATCATCATCATCTTCATCACCAGCATGTTCAACAATTATCATCACCATCATCCTCGTCAGCAAGGCCGTATATTACTGTATCATTATGGTGGCGATGTTTATTAAAGCCTTAACCCCTGACCTGTTGGTTTCTCTATTGACTCAGAGCAGCCCTCTTGATCTCTGCAGACCAGACAGTTGCTATGGAATCTCAAAGCCCAGAAGATTCATTCATTTATGCGTCAGTCTCTTTTACGCCTCTACGTGTCTGTTTATAGATTTACAGTACGCCATGCGTGAAATATCCCTGAACCTTTTTGCAAATCAAGTTCATTAAGTTATGGAACACTTTCTTTTCCCTCCACTGTGTCTTATGTTCAAGATGAATTTTCTCTGATCAATCCAGAGCAGACTGGGTCACACACACACACGTACGCACACCTTTCCTCAGCTCTGCCTTAATAGGTGTGTGATCTTTTAAAGTTGTCGTCTGAACCCCCGAGCGTAGAACTCATCAGCAGCTTTTTATAATGCATGACTGGCCCTTCCTCAGCTCTCTCTCCAGCCGCTCTCCAGTCAACCAGAGTAAACAGCGCTGCTCAAGACACACAAACTATATTGATTGCAAACGCACTGTCTTTATAAACATACCTTCCTCAGAGGTATCAGCAATCCCCAAAATAAGGCCACACACATCTAAAAGCCCACACTCACACATGCAGAGATTAAACCAAATTACTTAAATCTAGGTGCTTAACTGGGGCAAAGCATACCAGTCAACCCTGCTGGCAATCCATTAAAGCTTCATAGTGGATGAGCCAAATTATTCCCCTACTTTATTAGATGGTGTCCGTGGAGACACCATTCACACCAGGGTACTGGACTAGATCTACAGTTTGTATTTCAGCAGACCAGCCTGCACCTGCAGGATCACACAGAGACGGGGGCAGAGGCATATTTCATGCATGATTTGAAGTCAAGCTGGTGAACGACGCACACGAGAGAGAGCGGACCGGAGCCACAGCAGCCAGTTTCCCATTGTTTCGGAGCCATGTGTTACTGTTGTCTCGCCAGCCTTGTTCTTCCACAGAGACAAACAACTGCCTGGGTGGCAGAGAGAAGTGCAGACAGACCGACGCAGACACACGGATGCAGGAAAACAGGCAGGCCAGCCATTCAGGTTCCTTGAAACTAGTTGTGTTTTCTCTGCTGGAAGATCAGAGACACTAAACTGATAGCTTTGAGACGGAGAACCGATTTAACAGCGCCTGAAGGAAACGACCTGGAGGAGCACAGGAGAAAGGCCGTTACTTGGTGCTTCATTTTTTATAAGAACTAAAGGGGCTTTTTGATTGGGTTTAAAGATCTGTTGATGTTGTTGCATCAAGGTGTAATTTGTTCAACCTGAATGAGGTGGCCTAGAAACTAGGGTTTCTAAATACCCTCGTACGATAATACCGTTTTAAGCAAATTTGAATATTTGTACATTTTATATAAATACATGCAGTCAACTTGTGCACTAGGTAATAGACAAAGCAGACTACATTCATTATTTTGAATGTTACATTATTTTTCATTATGAAGCTTACCAGTACTTGTTTTCCAAAACAGCTGTCACGTGTTTGTTTATAAAGTTTATAAAGAAGCACAATGAGCAAAACAGGAGCTTCTTAAGGCCAGTTACTCCTTGCAGCGCAACTGGAGAAAGGTGATCAAGTTACACTTGTATGATATTCACTACTAATGTTTGCCAGCTATATATCTTATAACTATTGAGTTAATTATCTAAGATGGGACAAATTCTCTCCAGCTAGGTTTTGCTAAATGGCTAACGTTAGCTTGAAAGATCAAGCTTCTTGTAACAGAAGAGATAATCCCCTCCTGGATTAAGATCCCTGCTGACTAATATTTGTTGTGTATTTTGAGATACTTGCAAACTTGTATGAGCTGGGTTGATGGTCTTCGCGCTCGTTAGCATTTACTTAACCGCTAAGGGGATTCCTTTGTACCTGTTATTATTTTGTTAGCATTCTGGTATGCTAACAAAATGCTCTCCTTGTGTGCACTACTGGTAAGACCGCCTATCCCGGGAAGGCACAAGCGCGGTATGAAGGTATGCAAATCTGGATACCGCCTAACCCAACTAGGAACAGATACGTGAGGTCAACGTTGATGTGCTGCGGACACAGCGAAATGGTTAAAACCCAGTAGAGTTTATTTGTACCTTTATTTAACTAGACAGGTCAGTTAAGAACAAATTCTTACTTTCAATGACGGCATAGGAACACTGGGTTAACTGCCTTGTTCAGGGGCAGAACCACATATTTTTACCTTGTCAGCTCGGGGATTCGATCTTGAAACCTTTCGGTTACTGATCCAACGCTCTAACCACTAGGCTGCCTGCCGCCCCATGAGGATCAGATGAGGATCAACATGAAACAAAGGCGCTTTTCTCCTCTCTCACCTTCTCTCCATCTATCACTATTCATCTGTCCATCTCAGTTACTGGGTCTCTAACCCTCTTTCTTTCTCTCAAGTGTCATCTTGCTTTATTTCCCTCACTTATTCTCTCTGTTGCCAACTCCATTCTATGCCATTTTACCCTCGCTCTCCCCCTACTCCAAACTAGGCTTGGGCGGTATATCGTATATCGTATAGCAGTGTATTTGGAAAAAGCCACGGGATGGTTCTTCCAATATTCAAAAATATTTATTCAAACTTTTTCAATAAATGTTCATATTTGTAGCTACTTTAAGTTGTTACCTGCAGTCCACTTGTGCAATACGTTAAGAGATAAAGCAGATTGCTTTCTTCATTTCACCTGTCACATTTTAAACGATGAAGCTTATCGTAGTTCCCCAGAACACTTGAGCCAGTCACGTGTTTGTTTATAAACAGCACACCGGGAGAAAGCCATGTGGTGAATCCATAGCATTCTATCAGTGAGTCTCTGTTGTGCAGCGCACATGAGGTGATGTACTTACACGTATGTGCAATTCACTACTCAATGTTCTCCATCAGATATCTTAGTATGGCTTTCTGACAGAAGTCAAAGATATCTGGATGAGTTATTTTTTCCCCTGTGCTTCCTACTAGTGTTTCCCCCCCTCCATTCTCCTCCCATCTGGTCCATGTACACATGCTGCTCTTCCTTCAGAAAAGCAAGCATCACAACTTTGTTCATTTGCACAATTTATCTTGTTCACTTTCGCTAATCAATGTCCATATAGATCGAAAATGATATCCGGTAGCTAGTAGCTATGCTTGTATAACTTTATGAGGTGGGTTTGCAAGTCTTTGCAATTAGTTTGTCCGTTAGCATTTACCTATGTGATTTCACTATTATAGTAGTTTGTGCTAATTTTGTTAGCATTCTGGTAATACAGGCCCAATGGGCTTTTCTTGCGTTTTTAGTACCCCCCTTGTGTGCTATGCCAGTTATACCGTAAATCCTGGTATATGAGAAGGGCGATATGACAATATGAAAATCTGGATACCGCCCAAGCCTACTCCAAACCCTGTTACATCTTCTCTCAAACTATTTCCACCCTCTTACACCCATCTCCATCCTTCCCATTCTTTCTCTGTCTATCCTCCCTAACCAAGTCTCTCACTTTGTGTCCCAGTCTCACTGAGCTCTACACATCTCCCCGTCTGTTTTGGGGAGGTGTGTGAGGCGAGAGAGGATGGTGTGTAGGGAGGTAGATAGGGTTGAAGAGAGCAGCTGGAGCATCTGCAGCAGTCTCCTCTGACAGCAGCTTGGCATATGGCAGGGCCCTGTGAAGGATGGGCGCTGTCACCCGGCAAAGTGCTTACCCACAGACAGCCAGGAGAAAGAAGGAGGGCCCGAGAGAGAGCGAGAGAGAAAGAGCAGGAGTAAGAGGAGGAAACAGCTGAACATCAGCACCCACCTCATTTATTCACACACTCCCTGGGAGGAGACGGTGGAGATAAAAAGAGGAGAGAAAGATAGAAAGAAAGCTCTGTGGATACAAAGAGGCTGTAGGGTGGTTAGGATGAGACTAGAAGCACTCTTGTATCATCACTGTTAAGAGTTATGCTGGGGTAGAATGAGAAAACCCTTCAGTGGTTCATTCACTCCCTGAGGTGACAGAGTGGGCGAAAAAGATGGAGGCTACCTGAAACAAGCCAATCATGCCCACCAGCCGATGCTCTCTGACAATACCTCCGTCTGCCTAAAGATGGACCACTGACTGACCAATTTAGGATGACTGAGTATCCGAAAGACACTTCTGTTGAACTTTCTGAAGAGAGCTAGCCACACTTAACAGTAAGCAAAACCCCTTAGGCAGAGATACAGTACGTTTTATGAGTAAGTTCTCCAACTAACGTATGTAAGGGGGGTAAAACTACGGTCCTTGAGAACTACTGGTGTGCAGGTTTCGCTTCAGCCCAGCTGGTTTTGGAACAAAATCCTGGATACAGTTAGTTCTCCAGGACCGGAGCTAGAGATCCATACAGTACACTGCTTTAAAACTAGATCCATAGTGTATTTAAACTGTGACCTTGGTGAGTGAGGTTAGTATGAGCCCTGTCAGAGATGAGGAGAGAGAGAGAGAGAGATGAGCCATTTACCAGGGTGTCTCATTAGAGAAGTGAGGAAAGTAGACACTTCTCCCCCACATACCAACCCATTAATCTGTCTGCCTGCACATTTCTCCTAAACTTCTATCCATCCAATTCTGCCCATCATCTCCCCTTTTTCCTGTCATCCACATGTCCTTTTCTCTCACTCTCTCTCCTCCTCCGCCCCCTCCAACCTCCTGTGCTCTCTCCTTTCCTTCACTCCTCCTCTCAGAGCACCTCGTGACAGCCAGCACAGAACCTTTAATGGGAACCATCTTCTCATTAAATACCTGCAGGTGTCTGGAGCTTTGGCAGAGACAGAGGGAAGAAGATTATAGAGAGAGCGAGATCACGGGCGCGAGAGCACGGGCGCGAGATCGCGATAACGAGAGAGCGAGATCACAAGCGCAAGATAACGAGAGCGAGATAAGAGAGCGAGAGATAACGTGAGGGAAGAGAAAAAAGATGGCTAGAAAGGATGGCCGGGTTTGTTCTGGCACTCCCCTACATGACACCCAGCTAGTTCGCTGGTGTGGTGTTTAAATAACTGCCTAAGGAGCAGACAGAAAGAGGGCTTTCAGCTGGCACCAATTCACACTGGTACATGTCTCCTCTCCACCACACACCCTGTTCTACATCTCTGCCTGAGGGGAGAAGATGAGGGGCCAGGGGAGTGAGAGAGGACAGGAGAGGGAAGGGGGCCACAGGACAGGTTAAGAGATGGAGAACAAATAACAGGAGAGAGGGAAGAGATGTGTGCTGGGCTCTGGGGCTATTCCACACTCTCAGAGGCAGGACGGGACCTTATGGCCATGAACGAGAGAAAAATAACGCGCGCGCGAGAGAGCGATACCACGAGAGAGAGCGATACCACGAGAGAGAGAGAGAACGCGAGAGAGAGAACGCGAGAGAGAGAACGCGAGAGAGAGAACGCGAGAGAGAGAACGCGAGAGAGAGAACGCGAGAGAGAGAACGCGAGAGAGAGAACGCGAGAGAGAGAACGCGAGAGCGATACCGCGAGAGCGATACCGCGCGCGAGAGAGAGCGATACCGCGCGCGAGAGAGAGCGATACCGCGCGCGAGAGAGAGCGATACCGCGCGCGAGAGAGAGCGATACCGCGCGCGAGAGAGAGCGATACCGCGCGCGAGAGAGAGCGATACCGCGCGCGAGAGAGAGCGATACCGCGCGCGAGAGAGAGCGATACCGCGCGCGAGAGAGAGCGATACCGCGCGCGAGAGAGAGCGATACCGCGCGCGAGAGAGAGCGATACCGCGCGCGAGAGAGAGCGATACCGCGCGCGAGAGAGAGCGATACCGCGCGCGAGAGAGAGCGATACCGCGCGCGAGAGAGAGCGATACCGCGCGCGAGAGAGAGCGATACCGCGCGCGAGAGAGAGCGATACCGCGCGCGAGAGAGAGAGAGAGAACGCGCGCGAGAGAGAGAGAGAGAACGCGCGCGAGAGAGAGAGAACGCGCGCGAGAGAGAGAGAGAGAACGCGCGCGAGAGAGAGAGAACGCGCGCGAGAGAGAGAGAGAGAACGCGCGCGCGAGAGAGAGAGAGAGAACGCGCGCGCGAGAGAGAGAGAGAGAGAACGCGCGCGAGAGAGAGAGAGAGAACGCGCGCGAGAGAGAGAGAGAGAACGCGCGCGAGAGAGAGAGAGAGAACGCGCGCGAGAGAGAGAGAGAGAGAGAACGCGCGCGAGAGAGAGAGAGAGAACGCGCGCGAGAGAGAGAGAGAGAACGCGCGCGAGAGAGAGAGAGAACGCGCGCGAGAGAGAGAGAGAGAGAACGCGCGCGAGAGAGAGAGAGAGAGAACGCGCGCGAGAGAGAGAGAGAACGCGCGCGAGAGAGAGAGAGAACGCGCGCGAGAGAGAGAGAGAACGCGCGCGAGAGAGAGAGAGAACGCGCGCGAGAGAGAGAGAGAACGCGCGCGAGAGAGAGAGAGAACGCGCGCGCGAGAGAGAGAGAACGCGCGCGCGAGAGAGAGAGAACGCGCGCGCGAGAGAGAGAACGCGCGCGCGCGAGAGAGAGAGAACGCGCGCGCGAGAGAGAGAGAACGCGCGCGAGAGAGAGAGAACGCGCGCGAGAGAGAGAGAACGCGCGCGAGAGAGAGAGAACGCGCGCGAGAGAGAGAGAACGCGCGCGAGAGAGAGAGAGAGAACGCGCGCGAGAGAGAGAACGCGCGCGAGAGAGAGAGAGAACGCGCGCGAGAGAGAGAGAGAGAGAACGCGCGCGAGAGAGAGAGAGAGAGAACGCGCGCGAGAGAGAGAGAGAGAGAACGCGCGCGAGAGAGAGAGAGAGAGAACGCGCGCGAGAGAGAGAGAGAACGCGCGCGAGAGAGAGAGAGAACGCGCGCGAGAGAGAGAGAGAACGCGCGCGAGAGAGAGAGAGAACGCGCGCGAGAGAGAGAGAGAACGCGCGCGAGAGAGAGAGAACGCGCGCGCGAGAGAGAGAGAACGCGCGCGAGAGAGAGAACGAGAGAGAGAGAGAGAACGCGCGCGAGAGAGAGAGAACGCGCGCGAGAGAGAGAGAGAGAGAGAGAACGCGCGCGAGAGAGAGAGAGAGAGAACGCGCGCGAGAGAGAGAGAGAGAGAACGCGCGCGAGAGAGAGAGAGAGAGAACGCGCGCGAGAGAGAGAGAGAGAGAACGCGCGAGAGAGAGAGAGAGAACGCGCGAGAGAGAGAGAACGCGCGAGAGAGAGAGAGAAGGAGAGAGAGAACGCGAGAGAGAGAAGGAGAGAGAGAACGCGAGAGAGAGAGAGAGAGAGAACGCGCGCGAGAGAGAGAGAGAGAACGCGCGCGAGAGAGAGAGAACGCGCGCGAGAGAGAGAGAACGCGCGCGAGAGAGAGAGAGAACGCGCGCGAGAGAGAGAGAGAACGCGCGCGAGAGAGAGAGAGAACGCGCGCGAGAGAGAGAGAGAACGCGCGCGAGAGAGAGAGAGAACGCGCGCGAGAGAGAGAGAGAACGCGCGCGAGAGAGAGAGAGAACGCGCGCGAGAGAGAGAGAGAACGCGCGCGAGAGAGAGAGAGAACGCGCGCGAGAGAGAGAGAGAACGCGCGCGAGAGAGAGAGAGAACGCGCGCGAGAGAGAGAGAGAACGCGCGCGAGAGAGAGAGAGAACGCGCGCGAGAGAGAGAGAGAACGCGCGCGAGAGAGAGAGAGAACGCGCGCGAGAGAGAGAGAGAACGCGCGCGAGAGAGAGAGAGAACGCGCGAGAGAGAGAGAGAGAACGCGCGAGAGAGAGAGAGAGAGAGAGAACGCGCGCGAGAGAGAGAGAGAACGCGCGCGAGAGAGAGAGAGAACGCGCGCGAGAGAGAGAGAGAACGCGCGCGAGAGAGAGAGAGAACGCGCGCGAGAGAGAGAGAGAGAGAACGCGCGCGAGAGAGAGAGAGAACGCGCGCGAGAGAGAGAGAGAGAGAACGCGCGCGAGAGAGAGAGAGAACGCGCGCGAGAGAGAGAGAGAGAGAGAACGCGCGCGAGAGAGAGAGAGAACGCGCGCGAGAGAGAGAGAGAGAGAACGCGCGCGAGAGAGAGAGAGAGAGAACGCGCGCGAGAGAGAGAGAGAGAGAACGCGCGCGAGAGAGAGAGAGAGAGAACGCGCGCGAGAGAGAGAGAACGCGCGCGAGAGAGAGAGAACGCGCGCGCGAGAGAGAGAACGCGCGCGAGAGAGAGAACGCGCGCGAGAGAGAGAACGCGCGCGAGAGAGAGAGAACGCGCGCGAGAGAGAGAGAACGCGCGAGAGAGAGAGAACGCGCGAGAGAGAGAGAACGCGCGAGAGAGAGAGAACGCGCGAGAGAGAGAGAACGCGCGAGAGATTGAGAGAACGCGCGAGAGATTGAGAGAACGCGCGAGAGATTGAGAGAACGCGCGAGAGAGAGAACGCGCGAGAGAGAGAGAACGCGCGAGAGAGAGAGAACGCGCGAGAGAGAGAGAACGCGCGAGAGAGAGAGAACGCGCGAGAGAGAGAGAACGCGCGAGAGAGAGAGAACGCGCGAGAGAGAGAGAACGCGCGAGAGAGAGAGAACGCGCGAGAGAGAGAGAACGCGCGAGAGAGAGAGAACGCGCGAGAGAGAGAGAACGCGCGAGAGAGAGAGAACGCGCGAGAGAGAGAGAGAACGCGCGAGAGAGAGAGAGAACGCGCGAGAGAGAGAGAGAACGCGCGAGAGAGAGAGAACGCGCGAGAGAGAGAGAACGCGCGAGAGAGAGAGAACGCGCGAGAGAGAGAGAGCGCGAGAGAGAGAGAGAACGCGCGAGAGAGAGAGAGCGCGAGAGAGAGAGAGAACGCGCGAGAGAGAGAGAACGCGCGAGAGAGAGAGAGAGAACGCGCGAGAGAGAGAGAGAACGCGCGAGAGAGAGAGAACGCGCGAGAGAGAGAGAACGCGCGAGAGAGAGAGAACGCGCGAGAGAGAGAGAACGCGCGAGAGAGAGAGAACGCGCGAGAGAGAGAGAACGCGCGAGAGAGAGAGAACGCGCGAGAGAGAGAGAACGCGCGAGAGAGAGAGAACGCGCGAGAGAGAGAGAACGCGCGAGAGATTGAGAGAACGCGCGAGAGATTGAGAGAACGCGCGAGAGATTGAGAGAACGCGCGAGAGAGAGAACGCGCGAGAGAGAGAGAACGCGCGAGAGAGAGAGAACGCGCGAGAGAGAGAGAACGCGCGAGAGAGAGAACGCGCGAGAGAGAGAGAACGCGCGAGAGAGAGAGAACGCGCGAGAGAGAGAGAACGCGCGAGAGAGAGAGAACGCGCGCGAGAGAGAGAGAACGCGCGCGAGAGAGAGAGAACGCGCGAGAGAGAGAGAACGCGCGAGAGAGAGAGAACGCGCGAGAGAGAGAGAACGCGCGAGAGAGAGAGAACGCGAGAGAGAGAGAGAACGCGAGAGAGAGAGAACGCGCGAGAGAGAGAGAACGCGCGAGAGAGAGAGAGAAAGAACGCGCGAGAGAGAGAGAACGCGAGAGAGAGAGAGAGAACGCGCGAGAGAGAGAGAGAACGCGCGAGAGAGAGAGAGAACGCGCGAGAGAGAGAGAACGCGAGAGAGAGAGAACGCGCGAGAGAGAGAGAACGCGCGAGAGAGAGAGAGAAAGAACGCGCGAGAGAGAGAGAAAGAACGCGCGAGAGAGAGAGAAAGAACGCGCGAGAGAGAGAGAAAGAACGCGAGAGAGAGAGAGAAAGAACGCGCGAGAGAGAGAGAGAAAGAACGCGAGAGAGAGAGAGAGAAAGAACGCGAGAGAGAGAGAGAGAAAGAACGCGAGAGAGAGAGAGAGAAAGAACGCGAGAGAGAGAGAGAACGCGCGAGAGAGAGAGAACGCGCGAGAGAGAGAGAACGCGCGAGAGAGAGAGAACGCGCGAGAGATTGAGAACGCGCGAGAGAGAGAGAACGCGCGAGAGAGAGAGAACGCGCGCGAGAGAGAGAGAACGCGCGAGAGAGAGAGAACGCGCGAGAGAGAGAGAACGCGCGCGAGAGAGAGAACGCGCGAGAGAGAGAACGCGCGCGAGAGAGAGAACGCGCGCGAGAGAGAGAACGCGCGCGAGAGAGAGAACGCGCGAGAGAGAGAGAACGCGCGAGAGAGAGAGAACGCGCGCGCGAGAGAGAGAACGCGCGAGAGAGAGAGAACGCGCGAGAGAGAGAGAACGCGCGAGAGAGAGAGAACGCGAGAGAGAGAGAGAACGCGCGAGAGAGAGAGAACGCGCGAGAGAGAGAGAACGCGCGAGAGAGAGAGAACGCGCGAGAGAGAGAGAACGCGCGAGAGAGAGAGAACGCGCGAGAGAGAGAGAGAACGCGCGAGAGAGAGAGAGAGAACGCGCGAGAGAGAGAGAACGCGCGAGAGAGAGAGAACGCGCGAGAGAGAGAGAACGCGCGAGAGAGAGAGAACGCGCGCGAGAGAGAGAGAACGCGCGCGAGAGAGAGAGAACGCGCGAGAGAGAGAGAACGCGCGAGAGAGAGAGAGAGAAAGAACGCGCGAGAGAGAGAGAGAGAAAGAACGCGCGAGAGAGAGAGAGAACGCGAGAGAGAGAGAGAACGGCGAGAGAGAGAGAGAACGCGCGAGAGAGAGAGAACGCGCGAGAGAGAGAGAACGCGCGAGAGAGAGAGAACGCGCGAGAGAGAGAGAACGCGCGAGAGAGAGAGAACGCGCGAGAGAGAGAGAGAAAGAACGCGCGAGAGAGAGAGAAAGAACGCGAGAGAGAGAGAGAAAGAACGCGAGAGAGAGAGAGAAAGAACGCGAGAGAGAGAGAGAGAAAGAACGCGAGAGAGAGAGAGAGAAAGAACGCGAGAGAGAGAGAGAACGCGAGAGAGAGAGAGAACGCGAGAGAGAGAGAGAACGCGCGAGAGAGAGAACGCGAGAGAGAGAGAGAACGCGCGAGAGAGAGAGAACGCGCGAGAGAGAGAACGCGCGAGAGAGAGAGAACGCGCGAGAGAGAGAGAACGCGCGAGAGAGAGAGAACGCGAGAGAGAGAGAGAACGCGAGAGAGAGAGAGAGAGAGAACGCGAGAGAGAGAGAGAACGCGAGAGAGAGAGAACGCGAGAGAGAGAGAACGCGAGAGAGAGATAGAACGCGAGAGAGAGAGAACGCGAGAGAGAGAGAACGCGAGAGAGAGAGAGAGAACGCGAGAGAGAGAGAGAACGCGAGAGAGAGATAGAACGCGAGAGAGAGAGAGAGAACGCGAGAGAGAGATAGAACGCGAGAGAGAGAGAGAGAACGCGAGAGAGAGAGAGAGAACGCGAGAGAGAGATAGAACGCGAGAGAGAGAGAACGCGCGAGAGAGAGAGAACGCGCGAGAGAGAGAGAACGCGCGAGAGAGAGAGAACGCGCGAGAGAGAGAGAACGCACGAGAGAGAGAGAACGCGAGAGAGAGAAAGAACGCGAGAGAGAGAGAGAAAGAACGCGAGAGAGAGAGAGAAAGAACGCGAGAGAGAAAGAACGCGAGAGAGAGAGAGAGAAAGAACGCGAGAGAGAGAGAGAGAAAGAACGCGAGAGAGAGAGAGAGAGAGAACGCGAGAGAGAGAGAGAACGCGAGAGAGAGAGAGAACGCGAGAGAGAGAGAGAACGCGAGAGAGAACGCGAGAGAGAGAGAGAACGCGAGAGAGAACGCGAGAGAGAGAGAACGCGAGAGAGAACGCGAGAGAGAGAACGCGCGAGAGAACGCGAGAGAGAGAGAGAACGCGCGAGAGAACGCGCGAGAGAACGCGCGAGAGAACGCGCGAGAGAACGAGAGAGAGAACGAGAGAGAGAACGAGAGAGAGAACGAGAGAGAGAACGAGAGAGAGAACGAGAGAGAGAACGAGAGAGAGAACGAGAGAGAGAACGAGAGAGAGAACGAGAGAGAGAACGAGAGAGAGAACGAGAGAAAAATGAAAGAAAAAAAAGAAGGAAGGAGAATGAGAGAACGATAGGAGAGAACGAGGAGACCAGTAGTAAAGACTGCAGATGGTAGTAAAGACTGCATCCCAGGGGGAACAAGAACCAGGAATATTGAAGTACTTTACACTCTTACCTGCCCACGGGAAGACCTTGTGGTAGCACCCTCATCATTTATTCCAGGGTCACTAACTCACTACAGTAACCCACACTAGGGCTGGGTGATATGGCCAAAATACATGGCCATTAATATGGAGTTAATCCCCCCTTTGCCGCTATAACAGCCTCCACTCTTCTGGGAACACTTTCCACTAGATGTTGGAACATTCCTGCGGGGATTTGCTTCCGTTCAGCCACAAGAGCATTAGTGAGATCGGGCAGTGATGTTGGGCGATTAGGCCTGGCTCGCAGTCGGTGTTCCAATTCATCCCAAAGGTGTTCGTTGAGGTTGAGGTCTGGTTGTAAGAAACTCAAACTCTTAGTGTATTTATAGAACGCTTGTGGATTTAAATGAAGAAGCTAAGTGGAAACATTGTTGTCATCAACATCGTTGCATGTGCTGCATTGATCATGCAGACTGAACACAAGTGTTGTGTGGACAAGCAACAACAAATGAGCTCCTTGAGTGAGACGGGGCAGGGCTAGGTCTGTGAGGAAATGGATGTTCCACATGGCATATTACAAACCAAACATTCAAATACCGTTATAGAAGTTAAAGTAAAAACCTAAACCGGTCCGTACATCAATGCTGGTATATAGTAATATACAGTGTACCGCCCAGCCAAATCCACATGGGTTTCCTCATTAATGGAGCTGGTGTAATTACCAGAGATTTACACAAGAGAGGGGCAGCCACCCAGGACTATAACCAACCAGCAGCCTAACACCACTGGGGAGGGATGTGTTGGAAGTATTCTCTATGCCAAGCCTCTCTCACATACACAGGCACATGTGCATACACACACAGTACACGCAGTCACACACGCAGTCACACACACACACACACACACAGATTACACGCAGTCACCTCACGCCCCACAGCTCTGTAGTAGCTGCTATGCCCCTCCTACTCCTCTGTCAATAGGCCCAGTATGGAAGCACTTTAAACAGACTTGCACATCGCTCCTCTCTCTCATAACAAACAGGGGGAAACTTCAAGACATGGTTTCCAGCACCATACCCACAGGGTTAATTAGGTTTGCTTTAAACAGCCACCACCACGCTTTTTAAACATTTATGGGCGCAGGCATGACAACGAGAACATTAACATCTCCAGACAGTTAACCTCTACTCTGTTCCCCTGATCCAACAGGGGGGTCGACACAGAGAGAGAGAGCAAGAGATGGAGATATGGTTGACCTCTACTCTGTTCCCCTGATCCAACAGGGGGGTCGACACAGAGAGACACAGCAAGAGATGGAGAGATGGTTGACCTCTACTCTGTTCCCCTGATCCAACAGGGGGGGTCGACACAGAGAGACACAGCAAGAGATGGAGAGATGGTTGACCTCTACTCTGTTCCCCTGATCCAACAGGGGTGGCGGGGCGACACAGAGAGAGAGAGACACAGCAAGAGATGGAGAGATGGTTGACCTCTACTCTGTTCCCCTGATCCAACAAGGGGGTCGACACAGAGAGAGAGAGCAAGAGATGGAGATATGGTTGACCTCTACTCTGTTCCCCTGATCCAACAGGGGGGCGACACAGAGAGACAGCAAGAGATGGAGAGATGGTTGACCTCTACTCTGTTCCCCTGATCCAACAGGGGGGGCGGGGCGACACAGAGAGAGAGACACAGCAAGAGATGGAGAGATGGTTGACCTCTACTCTGTTCCCCTGATCCAACAGGGGGGGCGGGGCGACACAGAGAGAGAGACACAGCAAGAGATGGAGAGATGGTTGACCTCTACTCTGTTCCCCTGATCCAACAGGGGGGGCGGGGCGACACAGAGAGAGAGACACAGCAAGAGATGGAGAGATGGTTGACCTCTACTCTGTTCCCCTGATCCAACAGGGGGGGCGGGGCGACACAGAGAGAGAGACACAGCAAGAGATGGAGAGATGGTTGACCTCTACTCTGTTCCCCGATCCAACAGGGGGGTCGACACAGAGAGAGAGAGCAAGAGATGGAGATATGGTTGACCTCTACTCTGTTCCCCTGATCCAACAGGGGGGCGACACAGAGAGACAGCAAGAGATGGAGAGATGGTTGACCTCTACTCTGTTCCCCTGATCCAACAGGGGGGGCGGGGCGACACAGAGAGAGAGACACAGCAAGAGATGGAGAGATGGTTGACCTCTACTCTGTTCCCCTGATCCAACAGGGGGGGCGGGGCGACACAGAGAGAGAGACACAGCAAGAGATGGAGAGATGGTTGACCTCTACTCTGTTCCCCTGATCCAACAGGGGGGGCGGGGCGACACAGAGAGAGAGACACAGCAAGAGATGGAGAGATGGTTGACCTCTACTCTGTTCCCCTGATCCAACAGGGGGGGCGGGGCGACACAGAGAGAGAGACACAGCAAGAGATGGAGAGATGGTTGACCTCTACTCTATTCCCCTGATCCAACAGGGGGGGGGGGGGGCGACACAGAGAGAGAGACAGCAAGAGATGGAGATAGTTGACCTCTGCTGCCCCCTCTTTTACAGCCTAGTAACAACAGGGGATCAAGCCCAACACTACAGCATCTGACCTGAGCCCTACTGACAAACTGACGGAATAAGAGTCCGCACAGACCTTTTTGGTCTTAATTTAAAGTTAGGCATAAGGTTAGCAGTGTGGTTAGGGTTAGCAAAGAGAAATTGCAGAAATAGACAGGGTTTATGACAACTAGTGATGACCCATGTGGTTTTCCTGGTCAGGTCACATGGTTAGGACAGACTCCTGGCCCTAGTCCCAGTGTAGCTGTGTGCGTCCTCTACACGCGCCAGCTGTGTGCGTCCTCTACACGCGCCAGCTGTGTGCGTCCTCTACACGCGCCAGCTGTGTGCGTCCTCTACACGCGCCAGCTGTGTGCGTCCTCTACACGCGCCAGCTGTGTGCGTCCTCTACACGCGCCAGCTGTGTGCGTCCTCTACACGCGCCAGCTGTGTGCGTCCTCTACACGCGCCAGCTGTGTGCGTCCTCTAAACGCGCCAGCTGTGTGCGTCCTCTAAACGCGCCAGCTGTGTGCGTCCTCTAAACGCGCCAGCTGTGTGCGTCCTCTAAACGCGCCAGCTGTGTGCGTCCTCTAAACGCGCCAGCTGTGTGCGTCCTCTAAACGCGCCAGCTGTGTGCGTCCTCTAAACGCGCCAGCTGTGTGCGTCCTCTAAACGCGCCAGCTGTGTGCGTCCTCTAAACGCGCTAGCTGTGTGCCACTTCAAAGCGGCATAAGGCCGTGTGTTATGGTTTTGGATGGCCAGATTGCTAGCAACAACGACAAGAAACTACGATGTGGTGAATCGTAAGTGTCTCGTTTCAGCTCATTTGATCTTGTTCTTGATACCATGCCTTGTTTTGAAGTGTTTTGACTGATTTCACATCTATGCTAACATAGCAAAACATGTGCTATCTAGCTAGTTAACCAACAACCGCAACAATGTATTTGAGAGACAAGTTCTCATTGTGCAACTTTATTTAGGTTTTCAATAAACATTGGGGACAAAATATTGTTAACATGTTATTAATAACCCCGTCTGTTTTGCCCAATAGTTGCGCACAAGTCGATGCTAAACAACCAACCCATCTATAGAGATACATATAACTGCCAACATTATAGGGCATTGGGCCCGGCGAACCAGAACAGCTCAAACGTGCCTTAGCATAGATTCTACAAGTGTCTGGAACTCGATTGGAGGGACGCAACACCATTCTTCCACGAGAAATGCCATCATGGCACCACTCCAGAATCTCCTATAAAGTGTTCAATTGGGTTGAGATCTGGTGACTGACACACACCCTTTAACCCCCTATGCTCCTTTGAGACCCTCTTTCAAAGTCACTGACATCTATTATACTAGCCAGGGTAAACTAAATAATGGACAACTGGGCTTTTTTATACATGACCCTAAGCATGATGGGATGTTAATTGCTTAATTAACTCAGAAACCACATCTGTGTGGAAGCACCTGCTTTGAATCCCTCATTTACTTTAATTCCTTTATTTTGGCTGTTACCTGTATCTCTATGTGTGAACTTGTGTCCTACCTCACAGAAGAGAGTGAGCTTGTCGTCAGGCAGCAGCCCATTGGCCTCATCCAGCAGGAAGTCTCTCCTGATGAATTTCTTAAAGCCCCAGTCCTTCCCCTGGACAAACCGGTATGCCCTCTGGCTCTCTGTAAAAGGGAACAACACAGACAGTTAGTGCACGTGTGTCTGTCATGACCATGAGAAAGGAGGAAGTGAGAGTGAGCACAGCCAGACAGGAGGTTGAATGAAGGAAGTATCACCTGCAGGGTACTTTTAACACCTCATAAGAAAACGATGCCACACTCCACAGAGACATTTTCCATACACTCCCTCATCTCTGGCACACACACACACACACACACACACACGATAAGCAGGTGGGCTAAGCAGGGATCAAAGCATCCCATTATAAAGTGCTTATGGACTGCCAAGTATGTCTGCCTGAGAAGAGGCAGGGAGGGTTCTGTGCACTACAAACACACAAGAGAAATGCCTTCATGCGGTCCTTCACCAGGAATACGTATATACACTGGCAGCATCCAGAATGGCACCCTTTTCCCTATATAGTGTACTACAAAAGTAGTACTCAACGTACATAACACAATAACTAGAGTCAGAGACGCTGCTGTACCATAGTGGTTCTGGCCCAGTTGGTAAGACTGATGCTAACAACGCCAAGGTCATGGGTTCACGTCCCTCAGGGATCACATACTACAAATATAAATGCACTCACTTTACTGTAAATGGCTTTGGATCAAAGAGTCTGCCAAGTCAGATCACAATGAATTCCCTGCCCAGACATTTTACTCCTCCAAGAACCTCAAAAAATATCTCCAATGAAACTTCACATAAAAGATCCCAGGTCATGTATAGAATGACAAGATCCCATCTAAGACGCTCCTGTAAGGCAGGCCCCTTCTACCATATAGGATGAGGATCCCTGGGGTCTAAAGAACCACACACACCAGGCCGACGGCCCATCTGCCGTTCGTCTGCTGCTCTTTCGGCGTGGTGTGTTTTAGGAACCACCCTCTGATGGACGTCTGGCTGCAGACGTTATCACCCAATTCTACATGAAGAATCATTTAGCAAATTACAGCCAGAACTCTGTGCAGGGGTGCTGAGTACCATCGGCCAGCAAACGCTACTGGTGTCCAAGACTTAAGAGTTAAGAGATCCCCTGCCTTATCCAAGTGGGAGACATTCAGATGGGGTAACAGCTCTGCTGAAAGCAGCAGCAGCGGTATGATTCAGTGGTGGGCACAGAAGTCAACCAGGCAGGCAGGGGCTACATTCCAAATGGCACCCTATTCCCTTTATAGTGCACTACATTGACCAGAGCCCTATGGGCTATATGGAATATATTGTCATTTGGGATGCATGCAGGCAGTGGTGGAGTTGAGCGCATATCCAGTTCTCCACCCCAGTGCTCAATCAGGGGGTCCTCTCCCTCTAATCTCTCCTCTGGAGACGGGCTACAAACAGGCCCTGACAGCCACCCCCTCAGACTGACAGAAATACAAACACTCCAAAGGCTCTTTTCTCTCCTCTTTTTTCCCTACTTTATTCATCGTCACTCTCCTCTTTTCCTCTCTGCATAATAGGAACTGATGTCAGAAGACTTTCATTTAAAGGCTTTGCGTCAGTCTCTCACTCTCATCTTAAACCTGTGTTGTTGAAAGCCACGTCAAACTTTTATGGACTTGACATGCCAAGTAGTGTATGGTTGGATACACAAACACACAGACCAAAAGCACTGCATCTTTGTCTTATCCTCGTCTGCATGTTTGTCTCAAATCTTTCAGTCTGCCTTTTCTCTATTTCCTTTCTTCTCCATCCTTTCCAATATGTGAGAGAGACTCAGGCATGGTCCCCTGGCCAGCAGCTCCTCTCCCTGTGTGGTGGTGGGATTGTTCTGCGTTTTATCAGGGTATATGGAAGAAGATCAGCAGCCTGTGATAACTTCCTACTGAGCTGGGTGGTCTCAGCCTAAGTGATGTGTGAGGACAGTGGGAGGAAGGGACAGAACAGGAGCACAGAGAACGGAGGAGAACGGGTGAGAGGAGTCCAACGGCAAGAAGTGGGAAAGAGGTGAGATTTCTCCTCTACTGCTCAGTCCCTGCTCACTCTCCACACTAAAGTGTATGTTTGTGTGCACGTGTGCGTGCGTGTGTGTGAGTGAGTGTATGCGTGTGTGTGTATTAAGCTGAGCTCAGCTGACCCTGCTGCCTCCACTGGGTCTCCTGAGCAGAACCAGAACCTCACACTGGCATGGGATCAACCTCAGGTCAGACCGCATGTGGTCACGGTCGGGTCACAGCAGGCTGGGCCACCGAGTCAGGAGGGGATGAACACACCAGGAATAACAAATAGGAGGAGGAGGAGGAGTAGTGAGAAGACCAGCGATGGAAGCCTGTCACTCAAACAGTGCAGGCAGAGAGGTGGCATGTGAGGTGAGATATGTAGATAGATGGAGTGAGACATAGATAATGGAAAAAAATAAGTCGAGAGAGACAGGACAGAGTTTCAGAGAGGAGAAGGGAAAGATAGAGTCAGAGCGAGCAGGAGGAGAGCCAGGGTGTTTTACAGAGCATAACATACATATGCAGGCTTTGGCTCAGGGGCCTGGTTGAGACACACAGTGAGAAGGTCACCCAGAAGACTGGCTGGCAAACATCACACACTCCGGGCAAACAGAGGAGCACTACTCAATAGTGTGGGTCACACTGAGAGTGTGTGTGTGTGTGCGGGCATGACAGAGAAAGTGTAATGTACAGTATGTACATCAGTTCAAAACACAACTCTAATCCCTCCATCCCTCCGTGATCATCTCTTCTCTGGAATGAGGTTTAGAGAATCCCAAAGGAGCCTGGAGCTTTTCCTCATTAAATAAACACAATCAAACATTCACACACCTAGACCTTCATACACAGACACACACTCCAACCCCATCTTCCCAACCACTACTGCCTCAACCCCATCCTACTTCATCCATCCACTTCAATTGCTGCCCTTTAGTCTAAATCCCATTAATTAAATACAGTACACAACACATACAGTCCCATGTCTAACAGTATGATAGACAACGCTTCAGTATGTGTAATGGAGTACCTGCATTTGCATCAACCCCCACACACCTACATAGGCTGACATATAACCTGGAAGGCAGGTACACAAGCTTGCTCGCTCACACACACACACACACTCACATGCCATTTCCGAAGAAAATCTCATCTCTATTGAATAATGAGCTCTATAAGCTAGTGTCAGCACAAACATGTGTAACGACGTTCCTTCTAGCCGTGTCGATATGTGATTATGTAAAGACTGTCCAATGACTCTTCCCACAACACAACCACACTGAATGCCTGACCGCCCCCATCAGTTACCGCAGGCAACCAGCTCTGACAACCACAGACAAGCATTCAGAGAGAGGTTTCAATCAGCCAGGAGACCATGTGGAACTAAAGACACGAACCACAACACCACAAACACTGTACTGGCAAATGAGATTGTTCTTTTAAAATATACAGTGTATGAAGACCTGTGTACACACAGCAAATTAACCTGAACTTGAACCTGTGACCAAACAGACTGGAGACATAACCTCTCCTTAGCACTAAGCACCTAAAAAGCACTACAAAGCCCAGTCTGAGAGGAAAACTCAGCTCTGGGTCATTTAAATAAACCCTAGCCACCACTGCCATATAGCAGGAGACTTCCTCTCTCTCTCTCTGTCAGTACAGCAGTGTGTCTGCCAGCAGGCTGCTTTATCTGGCACAGGAGAAGGGAGGGGGGGGGGGGGGGGGGGGGGGCAAGAGACAAGTTACAAACCGTTCATCCACAATCCCACAGGAGGGCCAGCTAAGCCAGGGAGAGAAATTATGTGGCGGAGAAGAGAGGTGGGGGGGCTGCCAGGAGAGCCCAAATCTATCTCCATTAGCAGGCAGTAACACCATCGGAGACCAACAGAGGAGACCAACATACATTACTGATTGAGGCTCTCTATTCAGGTGGGGGTGGCTGAACAGCATGAGGTTAAAGGTTAGATCCACTTGAAACAGTTCATGTTTAAGGCAGCAAATGATATATGCAGCATCTTTACATTACTCACAATAATCTTCAACCATATTTCTAACCACCTATATATCTGTTTATTTAGCTATGTATCACACCAATCTGTACTTGGTCTTACTATCCATTTCAGTGGTGTGTGGCCCTGTGAGACTGTGTGGAGAGCCCCAGCAGTGACATGCCACATAAACAGTCCTCACACTCTGAGCCACAGCCTTCTTAATTAAGGCACTTTGTTTTTATTTGGCCTGGGTTCTCTTCAGGAGGCATGGATTTAATTGGATTCTAAATGATCCAGAACAGATAGAGCTATCTTTACTGCCATACTCTCAGACGGAGTGCTCGCTGAAGTCCCTTGTCACGAATACGGTGGCTGCGGGTAATTTTCTCCAGTGACAAGGCGAGCTGAGAGCTGAGGGGAAGATGGGTGCATCTGGGGGGGGGGGGGGGGGGTCTACCACCAAAGAACACAATTTACAGCAAACCCCCCAGAGACACAAAGAGGAGAACAGAAGATAAGACATTTTCTCCACTTCTCTCAACATTCTCCATCTTTAATCTCTTTCAGTAGTCATGTGGAGAGGCAGATTCAGGTGAGCTGAAGGAGTGAAACGGCTCTAGGTGGTGTTTACCACCCACTCTGCAGGCTACTGCTGTCCCCCTTAGAGTGGTGCAGCGAAATGGGCACAGCCAACTATGCATTAACTGTACCTTAAGAGCCTCTCAAGTGAGCTTGATGCACAATTACAGTACGCGGCCCAGGGCCTGTTTCATAACAGTAGTGTTTGTGAAGGTGTTGTTGTTGTTGAGTGTAGAACGGAGAGAGTGAAAGTCTGTGAAAGAGGTAGGGGTTGCGTTCACGCGGTAGACGTTTCTCAGCAGGAAAACCATTTCCCTTTCTACACGACCTGCACTGCGGGGGGTTGTAAACAGTCTTGCTGCATACACCTCTGATACAAACATTCCTCCTCTGCCCCTCTCCTCACCTCCTCCCATACTTCCTGTGCTCGACGGGGTGCCGGAGGAGAGACAACCAACCAGGTAGAGAGCCTGATAACCAGGAAGCGGTCACATCTGGCCCACTCTAAATCAATTCCACACAAGTTTGCTTTTCCTCCCCATAACATAACCTAATTAAAAAGAGGTGGCATTGGAAGAAACACGTATCCTTTCCAATTCATCAGCCAGAAAAGAGGCAGAAGACAAAAATTGCTCCATGCTACTTTGCATTAAATATGGGGTGGAACGAATCCACCCTGCAGTGATTTTACACACCCATATGGCTATCAACACCTCGGCCCGCACACTGAATTAGACACTTTGGCTCCCTCACCCCCTCCTATGCACACACTCACTTAGTAAACCTCAGAGACACAGGTAATACATCTCTGAAACTTCCTAACCTTGTTCCTATTAGTCAACATGTCTTACATGTTCTACAGCCAACTACAGGTTTGAGCTGAGCGGTTCAAGAGTGGATTGTTATAAGTAGTTCTGTTTTCACATTACCTCTCACACACCTACATAATATCAAGCCAGGTACACTATGGGATTACAATGGCAGCGCACCACTGACCCTATAGAGATGGTGGGTTGATGGGGATAGATATTTCACAAGCAAATAAATTATTCACATTCAAGAAAATATTAAATTACATCTACTAAGATTGACCATATGACTGGACAGATACTGACACCTGAATTGACTGTTACCTTTCAGGTATTTTAAATGTCCGTAATGTCTACTTGTTAATGTTATTTAAATGCATTTACATTTTAAAGTATTTTTGTCTGTAATGCCATTTTCGTCATGTGTCGGACCCCAGGAAGACTAGCTGTCGTCATGGCATTAGCTAAATGGGGATCCAAATCAAGTGTGACTTACCCATAGCCTTAGTCTCCTCTCCCTTGGCATTGAGGATGGAGAACTTGAACTTGGCACGCACCTCGCTCTTGGGACAGCTGACCAGGAGCAGGTAGAGGGACAGGTAGTCTTTACTCTCCTCGTCCAGGCCTTTAGGGTTTACACGCAAACACCTGGACACACAGAGGGAGGGATCAGCATCAGTGATCATCATACTCAGTCATACAGAGACAAGGTCAGTTAACTATGCTCAGTAACTGTCCAACAGACGTAGGAGTCTAAATCAGATCAATCATGGACAAGTTATTGGTCCTGTAGTCCCTTAAGTCTTATCCATAGCACCC